>NW_025957944.1:0-36901 GCF_023159225.1 Perognathus longimembris pacificus | reverse complement strand
ACTTTGTTCCAGTTTGTCTCGGTGACGGATAATGGAAGGAAGGGTAGGCAACTGGTCGACTTCATTTAAATAAACAAATAAAAAATAAGATAAACTCTCAGGAATAGATAAATAATAACAAAAAACATTGTAAAGTGGAGAAAGCGAGAGCGCGGCGAATGCAGTCAGGCAAACACAAACAGCACAGCACGATGCGTATTTTTTTTTTAAATTCACAAAATAAATCAAAAATAAAAATAAGTGGAAAAGGCGAGAGTGCGCGAGCACACAGGAGCAAAGACAAGCAGCGCAGCTTGATTGCGTATTAAAAAAAATAATAAATAGACCACTGGTCGACCTCATTAGAAATAAAAACCCAAAGATTAGATAGACAAACAAACAAACACATAAATGTGTAGAGAAGGGCAGTGCGGGGCAGGAGCAAAGGTAAACAGCAGACAGACCTGAATACTTATCTTTACAAGGTCGACCTCAGAACTTTGTTCAGTTTGTCTCGGTGACGGATAATGGAAGGAAGTGCAGGCAACTGGTCGACTTCATTTAAATAAACAAATAAAAAATAAGATAAACTCTCAGGAATAGATAAATAATAACAAAAAAATTGTAAAGTGGAGAAAGCGAGAGCGCGCGAATGCACTCAAGCAAACACACACAGCACAGCACGATGCGTATTTTTTTTTTAAATTGACAAAATAAATCAAAAAGAAATCAAAAACCAAAATAAGTGGAAAAGGCGAGAGTGCTTTAGCACACAGGAGCAAAGACAAGCAGTGCAGCTTGATGCGTAGTAAAAAAAATAATAAATAGACAACTGGTCGACCTCATTAGAAATAAAAACCCAACAGATTAGATAGACAAACAAACAAACACATAAATGTTGGAGAGAAGGGCAGTGCGCGCAGGAGCAAAGGTAAACAGCAGACAGACCTGAATCCTTATCTTTACAAGGTCGACCTCAGAACTTTGTTCAGTTTATCTCGGTGACGGATAATGGAAGGAAGGGCAGGCAACTGGTCGACTTCATTTAAATAAATAAATAAAAAAATAAGATAAACTCTCAGGAATAGATAAATAATAACAACAAAATTGTAAAGTGGAGAAAGCGAGAGCGCGCGAATGCACTCAAGCAAACACAAACAGCACAGCACGATGCGTATTTTTTTTTAAATTGAAAAAATAAATCAAAAATAAAAATAAGTGGAAAAGGCGAGAGTGCGCGAGCACACAGGAGCAAAGACAAGCAGCGCAGCTTGATGCGTAGTAAAAAAAATAATAAATAGACAACTAGTCGACCTCATTAGTAATAAAAACCCAAAAGATTAGATAGACAAACAAACAAACACATCAATGTGGAGAGAAGGGCAGTGCGCGCAGGAGCAAAGGTAAACAGCAGACAGACCTGAATCCTTATCTTTACAAGGTCGACCTCAGAACTTTGTTCAGTTGTCTCGGTGACGGATAATGGAAGGAAGAGCAGGCAACTGGTCGACTTCATTTAAATAAACAAATAAAAAATAAGATAAACTCTCAGGAATAGATAAATAATAACAAAAAAATTGTAAAGTGGAGAAAGCGAGAGCGCGCGAATGCACTAAAGCAAACACAAACAGCACAGCACGATGCGTATTTTTTTTTAATTGACAAAATAAATCAAAAATAAATCAAAAATAAAAATAAGTGGAAAAGGCGAGAGTGCGCGAGCACACAGGAGCAAAGACAAGCAGCGCAGCTTGATGCGTAGTAAAAAAAATAATAAATAGACAACTAGTGGACCTCATTAGTAATAAAAACCCAAAAGATTAGATAGACAAACAAACAAACACATCAATGTGGAGAGAAGGGCAGTGCGCGCAGGAGCAAAGGTAAACAGCAGACTGACCTGAATCCTTATCTTTTCAAGGTCGACCTCAGAACTTTGTTCAGTTTGTCTCGGTGACGGATAATGGAAGGAAGGGCAGGCAACTGGTCGACTTCATTTAAATAAACAAAAAAAAATAAGGTAAACTCTCAGGAATAGATAAATAATAACAAAAAATTGTAAAGTGGAGAAAGCGAGAGAGCGCGGCGAATGCACTCAAGCAAACACAAACAGCACAGCACGATGCGTATTTTTTTTTAAAATTGACAAAATATATCAAAAATAAATCAAAAATAAAAATAAGTGGAAAAGGCGAGAGTGCGCGAGCACACAGGAGCAAAGACAAGCAGCGCAGCTTGATGCGTAGTAAAAAAAATAATAAATAGACAACTGGTCGACCTCATTAGAAATAAAAACCCAAAATATTAGATAGACAAACAAACAAACACATAAATGTGGAGAGAATGGCATTGCGCGCAGGAGCAAAGGTAAACAGCAGACAGACCTGAATCCTTATCTTTACAAGGTCGACCTCAGAACTTTGCTCAGTTTGTCTCAGTGACGGATAATGGAAGGAAGGGCAGGCAACTGGTCGACTTCTTTTAAATAAAAAAATAAAAAATAAGATAAACTCTCAGGAATAGATAAATAATAACAAAAAAATTGTAAAGTGGAGAAAGCGAGAGCGCGCGAATGCACTCAAGCAAACACAAACAGCACAGCACGATGCGTTTTTTTTTAAATTGACAAAATAAATCAAAAATAAATCAAAAATAAAAATAAGTGGAAAAGGCGAGAGTGCGCGAGCACACAGGAGCAAAGACAAGCAGCGCAGCTTGATGCGTAGTAAAAAAAATAATAAATAGTCAACTGGTCGACCTCATTAGAAATAAAAACCCAAAAGATTAGATAGACAAACAAACAAACACATAAATGTGGAGAGAAGGGCAGTGCGCGCAGGAGCAAAGGTAAACAGCAGACAGACCTGAATCCTTATCTTTACAAGGTCGACCTCAGAACCTTGTTCAGTTTGTATCGGTGACGGATAATGGAAGGAAGGGCAGGCAACTGGTCGACTTCATTTAAATAAACAAATAAAAAATAAGATAAACTCTCAGGAATAGATAAATAATAACAAAAAAATTGTAAAGTGGAGAAAGCGAGAGCGCGCGAATGCACTCAAGCAACACACACAGCACAGCACGATGCGTATTTTTTTTAATTGACAAAATAAATCAAAAATAAATCAAAGATAAAAACAAGTGGAAAAGGCGAGTGCGCGAGCACACAGGAGCAAAGACAAGCAGCGCAGCTTGATGCGTAGTAAAAAAATAATTAAATAGACAACTGGTCGACCTCATTAGAAATAAAATCCCAAAAGATTAGATAGACAAACAAACAAACACATAAATGTGGAGAGAAGGGCAGTGCGCGCAGGAGCAAAGGTAAACAGCAGACAGACCTGAATCCTTATCTTTACAAGGTCGACCTCAGAACTTTGTTGAGTTTGTCTCGGTGACGGATAATGGAAGGAAGGGCAGGCAACTGGTCGACTTCATTTAAATAAACAAATAAAAAATAAGATAAACTCTCAGGAATAGATAAATAATAACAAAAAAATTGTAAAGTGGAGAAAGCGAGAGCGCGCGAATGCACTCAAGCAAACACAAACAGCACAGCACGATGCGTATTTTTTTTTAAAATTGAAAAAATCAATCAAAAATAAAAATAAGTGGAAAAGGCGAGAGTGTGCGCGAGCACACAGGAGCAAAGACAAGCATCGCAGCTTGATGCGTAGTAAAAAAAATAATAAATAGACAACTGGTCGACCTCATTAGAAATAAAAACCCAAAAGATTAGATAGACAAACAAACAAACACATAAATGTGGAGAGAAGGGCAGTGCGCGCAGGAGCAAAGGTAAACCAGACAGACCTGAATCCTTATCTTTACAAGGCCGACCTCACAACTTTGTTCAGTTTGTCTCGGTGACGGATAATGGAAGGAAGGGCAGGCAACTGGTCGACTTCATTTAAATAAACAAATAAAAAATAAGATAAACTCTCAGGAATAGATAAATAATAACAAAAAAAAATGTAAAGTGAGAAAGCGAGAGCGCGCGAATGCAATCAAGCAAATACAAACAGCACAGCACGATGCGTATTTTTTTTTTAAAAATTGACAAAATAAATCAAAAATAAATCAAAAATAAAAATAAGTGGGAAAGGCGAGAGTGCGCGAGCACACAGGAGCAAAGGCAAGCAGCGCAGCTTGATGCGTAGTAAAAAAAATAATAAATAGACAACTGGTCGACCTCATTAGAAATAAAAACCCAAAAGATTAGATAGACAAACAAACAAACACATAAATGTGGAGAGAAGGGCAGTGCGCGCAGGAGCAAAGGTAAACAGCAGACAGACCTGAATCCTTATCTTTACAAGGTCGACCTCAGAACTTTGTTCAGTTTGTCTCGGTGACGGATAATGGAAGGAAGGGCAGGCAACTGGTCGACTTCATTTAAATAAACAAATAAAAAATAAGATAAACTCTCAGGAATAGATAAATAATAACAAAAAAATTGTAAAGTGGAGAAAGCGAGAGCGCGCGAATGCACTCAAGCAAACACAAACAGCACAGCACGATGCGTATTTTTTTTTAAATTGAAAAAAAAATCAAAAATAAAAATAAGTGAAAAGGCGAGAGTGCGCGAGCACACAGGAGCAAAGACAAGCATCGCAGCTTGATGTGTAGTAAAAAAAATTAATAAATAGACAACTGGTCGACCTCATTAGAAATAAAAACCCAAAAGATTAGATAGACAAACAAACAAACACATAAATGTGGAGAGAAGGGAAGTGCGCGCAGGAGCAAAGGTAAACAGCAGACAGACCTGAATCCTTATCTTTACAAGGTCGACCTCAGAACTTTGTTCAGTTTGCCTCTGTGACGGAAAATGGAAGGAAGGAAGGCAACTGGTCGACTTCATTTAAATAAACAAATAAAAAATAAGATAAACTCTCAGGAATAGATAAATAATAACAAAAAAATTGTAAAGTGGAGAAAGCGAGAGCGCGCGAATGCACTCAAGCAAACACAAACAGCACAGCACGATGCGTATTTTTTTTTAAAATTGAAAAAATAAATCAAAAATAAAAATAAGTGGAAAAGGCGAGAGTGCGCGAGCACACAGGAGCAAAGACAAGCAGCGCAGCTTGATGCGTAGTAAAAAAATTAATAAATAGTCAACTGGTCGACCTCATTAGAAATAAAAACCCAAAAGATTAGATAGACAAACAAACAAACACATAAATGTGGAGAGAAGGGCAGTGCGCGCAGGAGCAAAGGTAAACAGCAGACAGACCTGAATCCTTATCTTTACAAGGTCGACCTCAGAACTTTGTTCAGTTTGTATCGGTGACGGATAATGGAAGGAAGGGCAGGCAACTGGTCGACTTCATTTAAATAAACAAATAAAAAATAAGATAAACTCTCAGGAGTAGATAAATAATAACAAAAAAATTGTAAAGTGGAGAAAGCGAGAGCGCGCGAATGCACTCAAGCAAACACACACAGCACAGCACGATGCGTATTTTTTTTAAATTGACAAAATAAATCAAAAATAAATCAAAGATAAAAACAAGTGGAAAAGGCGAGTGCGTGAGCACACAGGAGCAAAGACAAGCAGCGCAGCTTGATGCGTAGTAAAAAAAAAATAATAAATAGACAACTGGTCGACCTCATTAGAAATAAAAACCCAAAAGATTAGATAGACAAACAAACAAACACATAAATGTGGAGAGAAGGGCAGTGCGTGCAGGAGCAAAGGTAAACAGCAGACAGACCTGAATCCTTATCTTTACAAGGTCGACCTCAGAACTTTGTTCAGTTTGTCTCGAAGACGGATAATGGAAGGAAGGGCAGGCAACTGGTCGACTTCATTTAAATAAACAAATAAAAAATGAGATAAACTCTCAGGAATAGATAAATAATAACAAAAACATTGTAAAGTGGAGAAAGCGAGAGAGCGCGAATGCACTCAAGCAAACACAAACAGCACAGCACGATGCGTATTTTTTTTTAATTGACAAAATAAATCAAAAATAAAAATAAGTGGAAAAGGCGAGAGTGCGCGAGCACACAGGAGCAAAGACAAGCAGCGCAGCTTGATGCGTAGTAAAAAAAATAATAAATAGACAACTGGTCGACCTCATTAGAAATAAAAACCCAAAAGATTAGATAGACAAACAAACAAACACATAAATGTGGAGAGAATGGCAGTGCGTGCAGGAGCAAAGGTAAACAGCAGACAGACCTGAATGTTTATCTTTACAAGGTCGACCTCAGAACTTTGTTCAGTTTGTCTCGGTGACGGATAATGGAAGGAAGGGCAGGCAACTGGTCGACTTCATTTAAATAAACAAAAAATAATAAGATAAACTCTCAGGAATAGATAAATAATAACAAAAAAATTGTAAAGTGGAGAAAGCGAGAGAGCGCAAATGCACTCAAGCAAACACAAACAGCACAGCATGATGCGTATTTTTTTTTAAAATTGACAAAATAAATCAAAAATAAATCAAAAATAAAAATAAGTGGAATTGGCGAGAGTGCGCGAGCACACAGGAGCAAAGACAAGCAGCGCAGCTTGATGCATAGTAAAAAAAATAATAAATAGACAACTGGTCGACCTCATTAGAAATAAAAACCCAAAAGATTAGATAGACAAACAAACAAACACATAAATGTGGAGAGATGGGCAGTGCGCGCAGGAGCAAAGGTAAACAGCAGACAGACCTGAATCCTTATCTTTACAAGGTCGACCTCAGAACTTTGTTCAGTTTGTCTCGGTGACGGATAATGGAAGGAAGGTCAAGCAACTGGTCGACTTCATTTAAATAAACAAATAAAAAATAATATAAACTCTCAGGAATAGATAAATAATAACAAAAAAATTGTAAAGTGGAGAAAGCGAGAGCGCGCGAATGCACTCAAGCAAACACAAACAGCACAGCACGATGCGTATTTTTTTTAAATTGACAAAATAAATCAAAAATAAATCAAAAATAAAAATATGTGGAAAAGGCAAGAGTGCGCGAGTACACAGGAGCAAAGACAAGCAGCGCAGCTTGATGCGTAGTAAAAAAATAATAAATAGACAACTGGCCGACCTCATTAGAAATAAAAACCCAAAAGATTACATAGACAAACAAACAAACACATAAATGTTCAGAGAAGGGCAGGGCGCGCAGGAGCAAAAGTAACCAGCAGACAGACCTAAATCCTTATCTTTACATTGTCGACCTCAGAACTTTGTTCAGTTTGTCTCGGTGACGGATAATGGAATGAAGGGCAGGCAACTGGTCGACTTCATTTAAATAAACAAATAAAAAATAAGATAAACTCTCAGGAATAGATAAATAATAACAAAAACATTGTAAAGTGGAGAAAGCGAGAGAGCGCGAATGCACTCAAGCAAACACAAACAGCACAGCACGATGCGTATTTTTTTTTAATTGACAAAATAAATCAAAAATAAAAATAAGTGGAAAAGGCGAGAGTGCGCGAGCACACAGGAGCAAAGACAAGCATGGCAGCTTGATGCGTAGTAAAAAAAATAATAAATAGACAACTGGTCTACCTCATTAGAAATAAAAACCCAAAAGATTAGATAGACAAACAAACAAACACATAAATATGGAGAGAAGGGCAGTGCGCGCAGGAGCAAAGGTAAACAGCAGACAGACCTGAATCCTTATCTTTACAAGGTCGACCTCAGAACTTTGTTCAGTTTGTCTCGGTGACGGATAATGGAAGGAAGGGTAGGCAACTGGTCGACTTCATTTAAATAAACAAATAAAAAATAAGATAAACTCTCAGGAATAGATAAATAATAACAAAAACATTGTAAAGTGGAGAAAGCGAGAGCGCGCGAATGCACTCAGGCAAACACAAACAGCACAGCACGATGCGTATTTTTTTTTTAAATTCACTAAATAAATCAAAAATAAAAATAAGTGGAAAAGGCGAGAGTGCGTGAGCACACAGGAGCAAAGACAAGCAGCGCAGCTTGATGCGTATTAAAAAAAATAATAAATAGACCACTGGTCGACCTCATTAGAAATAAAAACCCAAAAGATTAGATAGACAAACAAACAAACACATAAATGTGTAGAGAAGGGCAGTGCGGGCAGGAGCAAAGGTAAACAGCAGACAGACCTGAATCCTTATCTTTACAAGGTCGACCTCAGAACTTTGTTCAGTTTGTCTCGGTGACGGATAATGGAAGGAAGTGCAGGCAACTGGTCGACTTCATTTAAATAAACAAATAAAAAATAAGATAAACTCTCAGGAATAGATAAATAATAACAAAAAAATTGTAAAGTGGAGAAAGCGAGAGCGCGCGAATGCACTCAAGCAAACACACACAGCACAGCACGATGCGTATTTTTTTTTTAAATTGACAAAATAAATCAAAAAGAAATCAAAAACAAAAATAAGTGGAAAAGGCGAGAGTGCTTTAGCACACAGGAGCAAAGACAAGCAGTGCAGCTTGATGCGTAGTAAAAAAAATAATAAATAGACAACTGGTCGACCTCATTAGAAATAAAAACCCAACAGATTAGATAGACAAACAAACAAACACATAAATGTGGAGAGAAGGGCAGTGCGCGCAGGAGCAAAGGTAAACAGCAGACAGACCTGAATCCTTATCTTTACAAGGTCGACCTCAGAACTTTGTTCAGTTTATCTCGGTGACGGATAATGGAAGGAAGGGCAGGCAACTGGTCGACTTCATTTAAATAAATAAATAAAAAATAAGATAAACTCTCAGGAATAGATAAATAATAACAACAAAATTGTAAAGTGGAGAAAGCGAGAGCGCGCGAATGCACTCAAGCAAACACAAACAGCACAGCACGATGCGTATTTTTTTTTAAATTGAAAAAATAAATCAAAAATAAAAATAAGTGGAAAAGGCGAGAGTGCGCGAGCACACAGGAGCAAAGACAAGCAGCGCAGCTTGATGCGTAGTAAAAAAAATAATAAATAGACAACTAGTCGACCTCATTAGTAATAAAAACCCAAAAGATTAGATAGACAAACAAACAAACACATCAATGTGGAGAGAAGGGCAGTGCGCGCAGGAGCAAAGGTAAACAGCAGACAGACCTGAATCCTTATCTTTACAAGGTCGACCTCAGAACTTTGTTCAGTTTGTCTCGGTGACGGATAATGGAAGGAAGAGCAGGCAACTGGTCGACTTCATTTAAATAAACAAATAAAAAATAAGATAAACTCTCAGGAATAGATAAATAATAACAAAAAAATTGTAAAGTGGAGAAAGCGAGAGCGCGCGAATGCACTAAAGCAAACACAAACAGCACAGCACGATGCGTATTTTTTTTTAAATTGACAAAATAAATCAAAAATAAATCAAAAATAAAAATAAGTGGAAAAGGCGAGAGTGCGCGAGCACACAGGAGCAAAGACAAGCAGCGCAGCTTGATGCGTAGTAAAAAAAATAATAAATAGACAACTAGTCGACCTCATTATTAATAAAAACCCAAAAGATTAGATAGACAAACAAACAAACACATCAATGTGGAGAGAAGGGCAGTGCGCGCAGGAGCAAAGGTAAACAGCAGACTGACCTGAATCCTTATCTTTTCAAGGTCGACCTCAGAACTTTGTTCAGTTTGTCTCGGTGACGGATAATGGAAGGAAGGGCAGGCAACTGGTCGACTTCATTTAAATAAACAAAAAAAAATAAGGTAAACTCTCAGGAATAGATAAATAATAACAAAAAATTGTAAAGTGGAGAAAGCGAGAGCGCGCGAATGCACTCAAGCAAACACAAACAGCACAGCACGATGCGTATTTTTTTTTAAAATTGACAAAATATATCAAAAATAAATCAAAAATAAAAATAAGTGGAAAAGGCGAGAGTGCGCGAGCACACAGGAGCAAAGACAAGCAGCGCAGCTTGATGCGTAGTAAAAAAAATAATAAATAGACAACTGGTCGACCTCATTAGAAATAAAAACCCAAAATATTAGATAGACAAACAAACAAACACATAAATGTGGAGAGAATGGCATTGCGCGCAGGAGCAAAGGTAAACAGCAGACAGACCTGAATCCTTATCTTTACAAGGTCGACCTCAGAACTTTGCTCAGTTTGTCTCAGTGACGGATAATGGAAGGAAGGGCAGGCAACTGGTCGACTTCTTTTAAATAAAAAAATAAAAAATAAGATAAACTCTCAGGAATAGATAAATAATAACAAAAAAATTGTAAAGTGGAGAAAGCGAGAGCGCGCGAATGCACTCAAGCAAACACAAACAGCACAGCACGATGCGTTTTTTTTAAATTGACAAAATAAATCAAAAATAAATCAAAAATAAAAATAAGTGGAAAAGGCGAGAGTGCGCGAGCACACAGGAGCAAAGACAAGCAGCGCAGCTTGATGCGTAGTAAAAAAAATAATAAATAGTCAACTGGTCGACCTCATTAGAAATAAAAACCCAAAAGATTAGATAGACAAACAAACAAACACATAAATGTGGAGAGAAGGGCAGTGCGCGCAGGAGCAAAGGTAAACAGCAGACAGACCTGAATCCTTATCTTTACAAGGTCGACCTCAGAACTTTGTTGAGTTTGTCTCGGTGACGGATAATGGAAGGAAGGGCAGGCAACTGGTCGACTTCATTTAAATAAACAAATAAAAAATAAGATAAACTCTCAGGAATAGATAAATAATAACAAAAAAATTGTAAAGTGGAGAAAGCGAGAGCGCGCGAATGCACTCAAGCAAACACAAACAGCACAGCACGATGCGTATTTTTTTTTAAAATTGAAAAAATAAATCAAAAATAAAAATAAGTGGAAAAGGCGAGAGTGCGCGAGCACACAGGAGCAAAGACAAGCATCGCAGCTTGATGCGTAGTAAAAAAAAATAATAAATAGACAACTGGTCGACCTCATTAGAAATAAAAACCCAAAAGATTAGATAGACAAACAAACAAACACATAAATGTGGAGAGAAGGGCAGTGCGCGCAGGAGCAAAGGTAAACAGCAGACAGACCTGAATCCTTATCTTTACAAGGCCGACCTCACAACTTTGTTCAGTTTGTCTCGGTGACGGATAATGGAAGGAAGGGCAGGCAACTGGTCGACTTCATTTAAATAAACAAATAAAAAATAAGATAAACTCTCAGGAATAGATAAATAATAACAAAAAAAATGTAAAGTGGAGAAAGCGAGAGCGCGCGAATGCAATCAAGCAAACACAAACAGCACAGCACGATGCGTATTTTTTTTTTAAAATTGACAAAATAAATCAAAAATAAATCAAAAATAAAAATAAGTGGAAAAGGCGAGAGTGCGCGAGCACACAGGAGCAAAGACAAGCATCGCAGCTTGATGCGTAGTAAAAAAATTAATAAATAGTCAACTGGTCGACCTCATTAGAAATAAATACCCAAAAGATTAGATAGACAAACAAACAAACACATAAATGTGGAGAGAAGGGCAGTGCGCGCAGGAGCAAAGGTAAACAGCAGACAGACCTGAATCCTTATCTTTACAAGGTCGACCTCAGAACTTTGTTCAGTTTGTATCGGTGACGGATAATGGAAGGAAGGGCAGGCAACTGGTCGACTTCATTTAAATAAACAAATAAAAAATAAGATAAACTCTCAGGAATAGATAAATAATAACAAAAAAATTGTAAAGTGGAGAAAGCGAGAGCGCGCGAATGCACTCAAGCAAACACACACAGCACAGCACGATGCGTATTTTTTTTAAATTGACAAAATAAATCAAAAATAAATCAAAGATAAAAACAAGTGGAAAAGGCGAGTGCGCGAGCACACAGGAGCAAAGACAAGCAGCGCAGCTTGATGCGTAGTAAAAAAAAATAATAAATAGACAACTGGTCGACCTCATTAGAAATAAAAACCCAAAAGATTAGATAGACAAACAAACAAACACATAAATGTGGAGAGAAGGGCAGTGCGTGCAGGAGCAAAGGTAAACAGCAGACAGACCTGAATCCTTATCTTTACAAGGTCGACCTCAGAACTTTGTTCAGTTTGTCTCGGTGACGGATAATGGAAGGAAGGGCAGGCAACTGGTCGACTTCATTTAAATAAACAAATAAAAAATAAGATAAACTCTCAGGAATAGATAAATAATAACAAAAACATTGTAAAGTGGAGAAAGCGAGAGAGCGCGAATGCACTCAAGCAAACACAAACAGCACAGCACGATGCGTATTTTTTTTTTAAATTGACAAAATAAATCAAAAATAAATCAAAAATAAAAATAAGTGGAAAAGGCGAGAGTGCGCGAGCACACAGGAGCACAGACAAGCAGCGCAGCTTGCTGCGTAGTAAAAAAAATAATAAATAGACAACTGTTCGACCTCATTAGAAATAAAAACCCAAAAGATTAGATAGACAAACAAACAAACACATAAATGTGGAGAGAAGGGCAGTGTGCACAGGAGCAAAGGTAAACAGCAGACAGACCTGAATGTTTATCTTTACAAGGTCGACCTCAGATCTTTGTTCAGTTTGTCTCGGTGACGGATAATGGAAGGAAGGGCAGGCAAATGGTCGACTTCATTTAAATAAACAAATAAAAAATAAGATAAACTCTCAGGAATAGATAAATAATAACAAAAAAATTGTAAAGTGGAGAAAGCGAGAGCGCGCGAATGCACTCAAGCAAACACAAACACCACAGCACGATGCGTATTTTTTTTAAATTGACAAAATAAATAAAAAATATATCAAAGATAAAAATAAGTGGAAAAGGCGAGAGTGCTCGAGCACACAGGAGCAAAGAGAAGCAGCGCAGCTTGATGCGTAGTAAAAAAAATAATAAATAGACAAATGGTCGACCTCATTAGAAATAAAAACCCAAAAGATTAGATAGACAAACAAACAAACACATAAATGTGGAGAGAAGGGCAGTGTGGGCAGGAGCAAAGGTAAACAGCAGACAGACCTGAATCCTTATCTTTACAAGGTCGACCTCAGTACTTTGTTCAGTTAGTCTCGGTGACAGATAATGGAAGGAAGGGTAGGCAACTGGTCGACTTCATTCAAATAAACAAATAAAAAATAAGATAAACTCTCAGGAATAGATAAATAATAACAAAAAAATTGTAAAGTGGAGAAAGCGAGAGCGCGCGAATGCACTCAAGCAAACACAAACAGCACAGCACGATGCGTATTTTTTTTAAATTGACAAAATAAATCAAAAATAAATCAAAAATAAAAATATGTGGAAAAGGCAAGAGTGCGCGAGTACACAGGAGCAAAGACAAGCATCGCAGCTTGATGCGTAGTAAAAAAAATAATAAATAGACAACTGGCCGACCTCATTAGAAATAAAAACCCAAAAGATTAGATAGACAAACAAACAAACACATAAATGTTCAGAGAAGGGCAGGGCGCGCAGGAGCAAAGGTAACCAGCAGACAGACCTAAATCCTTATCTTTACAAGGTCGACCTCAGAACTTTGTTCAGTTTGTCTCGGTGACGGATAATGGAATGAAGGGCAGGCAACTGGTCGACTTCATTTAAATAAACAAATAAAAAATAAGATAAACTCTCAGGAATAGATAAATAATAACAAAAACATTGTAAAGTGGAGAAAGCGAGAGAGCGCGAATGCACTCAAGCAAACACAAACAGCACAGCACGATGCGTATTTTTTTTAATTGACAAAATAAATCAAAAATAAAAATAAGTGGAAAAGGCGAGAGTGCGCGAGCACACAGGAGCAAAGACAAGCAGCGCAGCTTGATGCGTAGTAAAAAAAATAATGAATAGACAACTGGTCGACCTCATTAGAAATAAAAACCCAAAAGATTAGATAGACAAACAAACAAACACATAAATGTGGAGAGAATGGCAGTGCGTGCAGGAGCAAAGGTAAACAGCAGACAGACCTGAATGTTTATCTTTACAAGGTCGACCTCAGAACTTTGTTCAGTTTGTCTCGGTGACGGATAATGGAAGGAAGGGCAGGCAACTGGTCGACTTCATTTAAATAAACAAAAAAAATAAGGTAAACTCTCAGGAATAGATAAATAATAACAAAAAATTGTAAAGTGGAGAAAGCGAGAGCGCGCGAATGCACTCAAGCAAACACAAACAGCACAGCACGATGCGTATTTTTTTTTTAAAATTGACAAAATATATCAAAAATAAATCAAAAATAAAAATAAGTGGAAAAGGCGAGAGTGCGCGAGCACACAGGAGCAAAGACAAGCATCGCAGCTTGATGCGTAGTAAAAAAATTAATAAATAGTCAACTGGTCGACCTCATTAGAAATAAAAACCCAAAAGATTAGATAGACAAACAAACAAACACATAAATGTGGAGAGAAGGGCAGTGCGTGCAGGAGCAAAGGTAAACAGCAGACAGACCTGAATCCTTATCTTTACAAGGTCGACCTCAGAACTTTGTTCAGTTTGTCTCGGTGACGGATAATGGAAGGAAGGGCAGGCAACTGGTCGACTTCATTTAAATAAACAAATAAAAAATAAGATAAACTCTCAGGAATAGATAAATAATAACAAAAACATTGTAAAGTGGAGAAAGCGAGAGAGCGCGAATGCACTCAAGCAAACACAAACAGCACAGCACGATGCGTATTTTTTTTTTAAATTGACAAAATAAATCAAAAATAAATCAAAAATAAAAATAAGTGGAAAAGGCGAGAGTGCGCGAGCACACAGGAGCACAGACAAGCAGCGCAGCTTGCTGCGTAGTAAAAAAAATAATAAATAGACAACTGTTCGACCTCATTAGAAATAAAAACCCAAAAGATTAGATAGACAAACAAACAAACACATAAATGTGGAGAGAAGGGCAGTGTGCACAGGAGCAAAGGTAAACAGCAGACAGACCTGAATGTTTATCTTTACAAGTTCGACCTCAGATCTTTGTTCAGTTTGTCTCGGTGACGGATAATGGAAGGAAGGGCAGGCAAATGGTCGACTTCATTTAAATAAACAAATAAAAAATAAGATAAACTCTCAGGAATAGATAAATAATAACAAAAAAATTGTAAAGTGGAGAAAGCGAGAGCGCGCGAATGCACTCAAGCAAACACAAACACCACAGCACGATGCGTATTTTTTTTAAATTGACAAAATAAATAAAAAATATATCAAAGATAAAAATAAGTGGAAAAGGCGAGAGTGCTCGAGCACACAGGAGCAAAGAGAAGCAGCGCAGCTTGATGCGTAGTAAAAAAAATAATAAATAGACAAATGGTCGACCTCATTAGAAATAAAAACCCAAAAGATTAGATAGACAAACAAACAAACACATAAATGTGGAGAGAAGGGCAGTGCGGGCAGGAGCAAAGGTAAACAGCAGACAGACCTGAATCCTTATCTTTACAAGGTCGACCTCAGTACTTTGTTCAGTTAGTCTCGGTGACAGATAATGGAAGGAAGGGTAGGCAACTGGTCGACTTCATTCAAATAAACAAATAAAAAATAAGATAAACTCTCAGGAATAGATAAATAATAACAAAAAAATTGTAAAGTGGAGAAAGCGAGAGCGCGGGAATGCACTCAAGCAAACACAAACAGCACAGCACAATGCGTATTTTTTTTAAATTGACAAAATAAATCAAAAATAAATCAAAAATAAAAATATGTGGAAAAGGCAAGAGTGCGCGAGTACACAGGAGCAAAGTCAAGCATCGCAGCTTGATGCCTAGTAAAAAAAATAATAAATAGACAACTGGCCGACCTCATTAGAAATAAAAACCCAAAAGATTAGATAGACAAACAAACAAACACATAAATGTTCAGAGAAGGGCAGGGCGCGCAGGAGCAAAGGTAACCAGCAGACAGACATAAATCCTTATCTTTACAAGGTCGACCTCAGAACTTTGTTCAGTTTGTCTCGGTGACGGATAATGGAATGAAGGGCAGGCAACTGGTCGACTTCATTTAAATAAACAAATAAAAAATAAGATAAACTCTCAGGAATAGATAAATAATAACAAAAACATTGTAAAGTGGAGAAAGCGAGAGAGCGGGAATGCACTCAAGCAAACACAAACAGCACAGCACGATGCGTATTTTTTTTTAATTGACAAAATAAATCAAAAATAAAAATAAGTGGAAAAGGCGAGAGTGCGCGCGCACACAGGAGCAAAGACAAGCAGCGCAGCTTGATGCGTAGTAAAAAAAATAATAAATAGACAACTGGTCGACCTCATTAGAAATAAAAACCCAAAAGATTAGATAGACAAACAAACAAACACATAAATGTGGAGAGAATGGCAGTGCGTGCAGGAGCAAAGGTAAACAGCAGAGAGACCTGAATGTTTATCTTTACAAGGTCGACCTCAGAACTTTGTTCAGTTTGTCTCGGTGACGGATAATGGAAGGAAGGGCAGGCAACTGGTCGACTTCATTTAAATAAACAAAAAATAATAAGATAAACTCTCAGGAATAGATAAATAATAACAAAAAAATTGTAAAGTGGAGAAAGCGAGAGAGCGCAAATGCACTCAAGCAAACACAAACAGCACAGCATGATGCGTATTTTTTTTTAAAATTGACAAAATAAATCAAAAATAAATCAAAAATAAAAATAAGTGGAATTGGCGAGAGTGCGCGAGCACACAGGAGCAAAGACAAGCAGCGCAGCTTGATGCGTAGTAAAAAAAATAATAAATAGACAACTGGTCGACCTCATTAGAAATAAAAACCCAAAAGATTAGATAGACAAACAAACAAACACATAAATGTGGAGAGATGGGCAGTGCGCGCAGGAGCAAAGGTAACCAGGAGACAGACCTGAATCCTTATCTTTACAAGGTCGACCTCAGAACTTTGTTCAGTTTGTCTCGGTGACGGATAATGGAAGGAAGGGCAAGCAACTGGTCGACTTCATTTAAATAAACAAATAAAAAATAATATAAACTCTCAGGAATAGATAAATAATAACAAAAAAATTGTAAAGTGGAGAAAGCGAGAGCGCGCGAATGCACTCAAGCAAACACAAACAGCACAGCACGATGCGTATTTTTTTTAAATTGACAAAATAAATCAAAAATAAATCAAAAATAAAAATATGTGGAAAAGGCAAGAGTGCGCGAGTACACAGGAGCAAAGACAAGCAGCGCAGCTTGATGCGTAGTAAAAAAAATAATAAATAGACAACTGGCCGACCTCATTAGAAATAAAAACCCAAAAGATTAGATAGACAAACAAACAAACACATAAATGTTCAGAGAAGGGCAGGGCGCGCAGGAGCAAAGGTAACCAGCAGACAGACCTAAATCCTTATCTTTACAAGGTCGACCTCAGAACTTTGTTCAGTTTGTCTCGGTGACGGATAATGGAATGAAGGGCAGGCAACTGGTCGACTTCATTTAAATAAACAAATAAAAAATAAGATAAACTCTCAGGAATAGATAAATAATAACAAAAACATTGTAAAGTGGAGAAAGCGAGAGAGCGCGAATGCACTCAAGCAAACACAAACAGCACAGCACGATGCGTATTTTTTTTTAATTGACAAAATAAATCAAAAATAAAAATAAGTGGAAAAGGCGAGAGTGCGCGAGCACACAGGAGCAAAGACAAGCAGCGCAGCTTGATGCGTAGTAAAAAAAATAATAAATAGACAACTGGTCGACCTCATTAGAAATAAAAACCCAAAGGATTAGATAGACAAACAAACAAACACATAAATGTGGAGAGAAGGGCAGGGCCCGCAGGAGCACAGGTAACCAGCAGAGAGACCTGAATCCTTATCTTTACAAGGTCGACCTCAGAACTTTGTTCAGTTTGTCTCGGAGACGGATAATGGAAGGAAGGGCAGGCAACTGGTCGACTTCATTTAAATAAACAAAAAATTATAAGATAAACTCTCAGGAATAGATAAATAATAACAAAAAAATTGTAAAGTGGAGAAAGCAAGAGCGCGCGAATGCACTCAAGCAAACACAAACAGCACAGCATGATTCGTATTATTTTTTAAATTGACAAAATAAATCAAAAATAAAACAAAAATAATAATAAGTGGAAAAGGCAAGAGTGCGCGAGCACACAGGAGCAAAGACAAGCAGCGCAGCTTGATGCGTAGTAAAAAAAATAATAAATAGACAACTGGTCGACCTCATTAGAAATAAAAACCCAAAAGATTAGATAGACAAACAAACAAACACATAAATGTGGAGAGAAGGGCAGTGCGTGCAGGAGCAAAGGTAAACAGCAGACAGACCTGAACCCTTATCTTTACAAGGTCGACCTCAGAACTTTGTTCAGTTTGTCTCGGTGACGGATAATGGAAGGAAGGGCAGGAAACTGGTCGACTTCATTTAAATAAACAAATAAAAAATAAGATAAACTCTCAGGAATAGATAAATAATAACAAAAAAATTGTAAAGTGGAGAAAGCGAGAGCGCGCGAATGCACTCAAGCAAACACAAACAGCACAGCACGATGCGTACTTTTTTTAAAGTGACAAAATAAATAAAAAATAAATCAAAAATAAAAATAAGTGGAAAAGGCGAGAGTGCGCGAGCACACAGGAGCAAAGACAAGCAGCGCAGCTTGATACGTAGTAAAAAAAATAATAAATAGACAACTGGTCGACCTCATTAGAAATAAAAACCCAAAAGATTAGATAGACAAACAAACAAACACATAAATGTGGAGAGAAGGGCAGGGCGCGCAGGAGCAAAGGTAACCAGCAGACAGACCTAAATCCTTATCATTACAAGGTCGTCCTCAGAACTTTGTTCAGTTTGTCTCGGTGACGGATAATGGAATGAAGGGCAGGCAACTGTTCGACTTCATTTAAATAAACAAATAAAAAATAAGATAAACTCTCAGGAATAGATAAATAATAAAAAAAATTGTAAAGTGGAGAAAGCGAGAGAGCGCGAATGCACTCAAGCCAACACAAACAGCACAGCACGATGCGTATTTTTTTTTAAATTGACAAAATAAATCAAAAATAAAAATAAGTGGAAAAGGCGAGAGTGCGCGAGCACACAGGAGCAAAGACAAGCAGCGCAGCTTGATGCGTAGTAAAAAAAATAATAAATAGACAACTGGTCGACCTCATTAGAAATAAAAACCCAAAAGATTAGATAGACAAACAAACAAACACATAAATGTGGAGAGAAGGGCAGTGCGTGCAGGAGCAAAGGTAAACAGCAGACAGACCTGAATCCTTATCTTTACAAGGTCGACCTCAGAACTTTGTTCAGTTTGTCTCGGTGACGGATAATGGAAGGAAGGGCAGGCAACTGGTCGACTTCATTTAAATAAAAAAAAATAATAAGATAAACTCTCAGGAATAGATAAATAATAACAAAAAAATTGTAAAGTGGAGAAAGCGAGAGCGCGCGAATGCACTCAAGCAAACACAAACAGCACATCATGATGCGTATTTTTTTTTAAAATTAACGAAATAAATCAAAAATAATTCAAAAATAAAAATAAGTGGAAAAGGCGAGAGTGCGCGAGCACACAGGAGCAAAGACAAGCAGCGCAGCTTGATGCGTAGTAAAAAAAATAATAAATAGAGAACTGGTCGACCTCATTAGAAATAAAAACCCAAAAGATTAGATAGACAAACAAACAAACACATAAATGTGGAGAGATGGGCAGTGCGCGCAGGAGCAAAGGTAACCAGCAGACAGACCTGAATCCTTATCTTTACAAGGTCGACCTCAGAACTTTGTTCAGTTTGTCTCGGTGACGGATAATGGAAGGAAGGGCAGGCAACTGGTCGACTTCATTTAAATAAACAAATAAAAAATAAGATAAACTCTCAGCAATAGATAAATAATAACAAAAAAATTGTAAAGTGGAGAAAGCGAGAGCGCGCGAATGCACTCAAGCAAACACAAACAGCACAGCACGATGCATATTTTTTTTAATGTGACAAAATAAATCAAAAATAAATCAAAAATAAAAATAAGTGGAAAAGGCGAGAGTGCGCGAGCACACAGGAGCAAAGACAAGCAGCACAGCTTGATACGTAGTAAAAAAAATAATAAATAGACAACTGGTCGACCTCATTAGAAATAAAAACCCAAAAGATTAGATAGACAAACAAACAAACACATAAATGTGGAGAGAAGGGCAGGGCGCGCAGGAGCAGAGGTAACCAGCAGACAGACCTGAATCCTTATCTTTACAAGGACGACCTCAGAACTTTGTTCAGTTTGTCTCGGTGACGGATAATGGAAGGAAGGGCAGGCAACTGGTCGACTTCATTTAAATAAACAAATAAAAAATAAGATAAACTCTCAGCAATAGATAAATAATAACAAAAAAATTGTAAAGTGGAGAAAGCGAGAGCGCGCGAATGCACTCAATCAAACACAAACAGCACAGCACGATGCGTATTTTTTTTAAAGTGACAAAATAAATCAAAAATAAAACAAAAATAAAAATAAGTGGAAAAGGCGAGAGTGCGCGAGCACACAGGAGCAAAGACAAGCAGCGCAGCTTGATACGTAGTAAAAAAAATAATAAATAGACAACCGGTCGACCTCATTAGAAATAAAAACCCAAAAGATTAGATAGACAAACAAACAAACACATAAATATGGAGAGAAGGGCAGGGCGCGCAGGAGCAAAGGTAACCAGCAGACAGACCTGAATCCTTATCTTTACAAGGTCGACCTCAGAACTTTGTTCAGTTTGTCTCGGTGACGGATAATGGAAGGAAGGGCAGGCAACTGGTCGACTTCATTTAAATAAACAAATAAAAAATAAGATAATCTCTCAGGAATAGATAAATAATAAAAAAATTGTAAAGTGGAGAAAGCGAGAGAGCGCGAATGCACTCAAGCAAACACAAACAGCACAGCACGATGCGTATTTTTTTTTAAAATTGACAAAATAAATCAAAAATAAAAATAAGTGGAAAAGGCGAGAGTGCGCGAGCACACAGGAGCAAAGACAAGCAGCGCAGCTTGATGCGTAGTAAAAAAAATAATAAATAGACAACTGGTCGACCTCATTAGAAATAAAAACCCAAAAGATTAGATAGACAAAAAAACAAACACATAAATGTGGAGAGAAGGGCATTGCGTGCAGGAGCAAAGGTAAACAGCAGACAGACCTGAATCCTTATCTTTACAAGGTCGACCTCAGAACTTTGTTCAGTTAGTCTCGGTGACGGATAATGGAAGGAAGGGCAGGAAACTGGTCGACTTCATTTAAATAAACAAAAAATAATAAGATAAACTCTCAGGAATAGATAAATAATAACAAAAAAATTGTAAAGTGGAGAAAGCGAGAGCGCGCGAATGCACTCAAGCAAACACAAACAGCACATCATGATGCGTATTTTTTTAAAAATTGACAAAATAAATCAAAAATAAATCAAAAATAAAAGTAAGTGGAAAAGGCGAGAGTGCGCGAGCACACAGGAGCAAAGACAAGCAGCGCAGCTTGATGCGTAGTAAAAAAAATAATAAATAGACAACTGGTCGACCTCATTAGAAATAAAAACCCAAAAGATTAGATAGACAAACAAACAAACACATAAATGTGGAGAGATGGGCAGTGCGCGCAGGAGCAAAGGTAAACAGCAGACAGACCTGAATCCTTATCTTTACAAGGTCGAACTCAGAACTTTGTTCAGTTTGTCTCGGTGACGGATAATGGAAGGAAGGGTAGGCAACTGGTCGACTTCATTTAAATAAACAAATAAAAAATAAGATAAACTCTCAGGAATAGATAAATAATAACAAAAAAATTGTAAAGTGGAGAAAGCGAGAGCGCGCGAATGCACTCAAGCAAACACAAACAGCACAGCACGATGCGTATTTTTTTTAAAATTGACAAAATAAATCAAAAATAAATCAAAAATAAAAATAAGTGGAAAAGGCGAGAGTGCGCGAGCACACAGGAGGAAAGACAAGTAGCACAGCTTGATGCGTAGTAAAAAAAATAATAAATAGACAACTGGTCGACCTCATTAGAAATAAAAACCCAAAAGATTAGATAGACAAACAAACAAACACATAAATGTGGAGAGAAGGGCAGTGCGGGCAGGAGCAAAGGTAAACAGCAGACAGACCTGAATCCTTATCTTTACAAGGTCGACCTCAGAACTTAGTTCAGTTTGTTTCGGTGACGGGTAATGGAATGAAGGGCAGGCAACTGGTCGACTTCATTCAAATAAACAAATAAAAATAAGATAAAATCTCAGGAATAGATAAATAATAACAAAAAAATTGTAAAGTGGAGAAAGCGAGAGAGCGCGAATGCACTCAAGCAAACACAAACAGCACAGCACGATGCGTATTTTTTTTTAAATTGACAAAATAAATCAAAAATAAATCAAAGATAAAAATAAGTGGAAAAGGCGAGAGTGCGCGAGCACACAGGAGCAAAGACAAGCAGCGCAGCTTGATGCGTAGTCAAAAAAATAATAAATAGACAACTGGTCGACCTCATTAGAAATAAAACCCCAACGATTCGATAGACAAACAAACAAACACATAAATGTGGAGAGAAGGGCAGTGCGTGCAGGAGCAAAGGTAAACAGCAGACAGACCTGAATCCTTATCTTTACAAGGTCGACCTCAGAACTTTGTTCAGTTTGTCTCGGTGACGGATAATGGAAGGAAGGGCAGGCAACTGGTCGACTTCATTTAAAAAAACAAAAAAAATAAGATAAACTCTCAGGAATAGATAAATAATAACAAAAAATTGTAAAGTGGAGAAAGCGAGAGCGCGCGAATGGACTCAAGCAAACACAAACAGCACAGCACGATGCGTATTTTTTTTAAATTGACAAAATAAATCAAAAATAAATCAAAAATAAAAACAAGTGGGAAATGCGAGAGTGCGCGAGCACACAGGAGCAAAGACAAGCAGCGCAGCTTGATGCGTAGTCAAAAAAATAATAAATAGACAACTGGTCGACCTCATTAGAAATAAAAACCCAAACGATTCGATAGACAAACAAACAAACACATAAATGTGGAGAGAAGGGCAGTGCGCGCAGGAGCAAAGGTAAACAGCAGACAGACCTGAATCCTTATCTTTACAAGGTCGACCTCAGAACTTTGCTCAGTTTGTCTCGGTGACGGATAATGGAAGGAAGGGCCGGCAACTAGTCGACTTCTTTTAAATAAAAAAATAAAAACTAAGATAAACTCTCAGGAATAGATAAATAATAACAAAAAAATTGTAAAGTGGAGAAAGCGAGAGCGCGCGAATGGACTCAAGCAAACACAAACAGCACAGCACGATGCGTATTTTTTTTTAATTGACAAAATAAATCAAAAATAAATCAAAAATAAAAATAAGTGGAAAAGGCGAGAGTGCGCGAGCACACAGGAGCAAAGACAAGCAGCGCAGCTTGATGCGTAGTAAAAAAAATAATAAATAGACAACTGGTCGACCTCATTAGAAATAAAAACCCAAAAGATTAGATAGACAAACAAACAAACACATAAATGTGGAGAGAAGGGCAGTGCGCGCAGGAGCAAAGGTAAACAGCAGACAGACCTGAATCCTTATCTTTTCAAGGTCGACCTCAGAACTTTGTTCAGTTTGTCTCGGTGACGGATAATGGAAGGAAGGGCAGGCAACTGGTCGACTTCATTTAAATAAACAAATAAAAAATAAGATAAACTCTCAGGAATAGATAAATAATAACAAAAAAAATTGTAAACTGGAGAAAGCGAGAGCGCGCGAATGCTCTCAAGCAAACACAAACAGCACAGCACGATGCGTATTTTTTTTTAAATTGACAAAATAAATCAAAAATAAATCAAAGATAAAAATAAGTGGAAAAGTCGAGAGTGCGCGAGCACACAGGAGCAAAGACAAGCAGCGCAGCTTGATGCGTAGTAAAAAAAATAATAAATAGACAACTGGTCGACCTCATTAGAAATAAAAACCCAAAAGATTAGATAGACAAACAAACAAACACATAAATGGGGAGAGAAGGGCAGTGCGCGCAGGAGCAAAGGTAAACAGCAGACAGACCTGAATCCTTATCTTTTCAAGGTCGACCTCAGAACTTTGTTCAGTTTGTCTCGGTGACGGATAATGGAAGGAAGGGCAGGCAACTGGTCGACTTCATTTAAATAAACAAAAAAAAAATAAGATAAACTCTCAGGAATAGATAAATAATAACAAAAAATTGTAAAGTGGAGAAAGCGAGAGCGCGGGAATGCACTCAAGCAAACACAAACAGCACAGCACGATGCGTATTTTTTTAAAATTTACAAAATATATCAAAAATAAATCAAAAATAAAAATAAGTGGAAAAGGCGAGAGTGCGCGAGCACACAGGAGCAAGACAAGCAGCGCAGCTTGATGCGTAGTAAAAAAAATAATAAATAGACAACTGGTCGACCTCATTAGAAATAAAAACCCAAAAGATTAGATAGATGAACAAACAAACACATAAATGGGGAGAGAAGGGCAGTGCGCGCAGGAGCAAAGGTAAACAGCAGACAGACCTGAATCCTTATCTTTACAAGGTCGACCTCAGAACTTTGTTCAGTTTGTCTCGGTGACGGATAATGGAAGGAAGGGGAGGCAACTGGTCGACTTCATTTAAATAAAAAAAAAAATAGGATAAACTCTCAGGAATAGATAAATAATAACAAAAAATTGTAAAGTGGAGAAAGCGAGAGCGCGCGAATGGACTCAAGCAAACACAAACAGCACAGCACGATGCGTATTTTTTTTAATTGACAAAATAAATCAAAAATAAATCAAAAATAAAAACAAGTGTAAAATGCGAGAGTGCGCGAGCACACAGGAGCAATGACAAGCAGCGCAGCTTGATGCGTAGTCAAAAAAATAATAAATAGACAACTGGTCGACCTCATTAGAAATAAAAACCCAAACGATTCGATAGACAAACAAACAAACACATAAATGTGGAGAGAAGGGCAGTGCGCGCAGGAGCAAAGGTAAACAGCAGACAGACCTGAATCCTTATCTTTACAAGGTCGACCTCAGAACTTTGCTCAGTTTGTCTCGGTGACGGATAATGGAAGGAAGGGCCGGCAACTAGTCGACTTCTTTTAAATTAAAAAAATAAAAACTAAGATAAACTCTCAGGAATAGATAAATAATAACAAAAAAATTGTAAAGTGGAGAAAGCGAGAGCGCGCGAATGCACTCAAGCAAACACAAACAGCACAGCACGATGCGTATTTTTTTTTAATTGACAAAATAAATCAAAAATAAATCAAAAATAAAAATAAGTGGAAAAGGCGAGAGTGCGCGAGCACACAGGAGCAAAGACAAGCAGCGCAGCTTGATGCTTAGTAAAAAAAATAATAAATAGACAACTGGTCGACCTCATTAGAAATAAAAACCCAAAAGATTAGATAGACAAACAAACACATAAATGTGGAGAGAAGGGCAGTGCGCGCAGGAGCAAAGGTAAACAGCAGACAGACCTGAATCCTTATCTTTTCAAGGTCGACCTCAGAACTTTGTTCAGTTTGTCTCGGTGACGGATAATGGAAGGAAGGGCAGGCAACTGGTCGACTTCATTTAAATAAACAAATAAAAAATAAGATAAACTCTCAGGAATAGATAAATAATAACAATAAAAAATTGTAAACTGGAGAAAGCGAGAGCGCGCGAATGCTCTCAAGCAAACACAAACAGCACAGCACGATGCGTATTTTTTTTTAAATTGACAAAATAAATCAAAAATAAATCAAAGATAAAAATAAGTGGAAAAGTCGAGAGTGCGCGAGCACACAGGAGCAAAGACAAGCAGCGCAGCTTGATGCGTAGTAAAAAAAATAATAAATAGACAACTGGTCGACCTCATTAGAAATAAAAACCCAAAAGATTAGATAGACAAACAAACAAACACATAAATGGGGAGAGAAGGGCAGTGCGCGCAGGAGCAAAGGTAAACAGCAGACAGACCTGAATCCTAATCTTTTCAAGGTCGACCTCAGAACTTTGTTCAGTTTGTCTCGGTGACGGATAATGGAAGGAAGGGCAGGCAACTGGTCGACTTCATTTAAATAAACAAAAAAAAATAAGATAAACTCTCAGGAATAGATAAATAATAACAAAAAATTGTAAAGTGGAGAAAGCGAGAGCGCGGGAATGCACTCAAGCCAACACAAACAGCACAGCACGATGCGTATTTTTTTAAAATTTACAAAATATATCAAAAATAAATCAAAAATAAAAATAAGTGGAAAAGGCGAGAGTGCGCGAGCACACAGGAGCAAGACAAGCAGCGCAGCTTGATGCGTAGTAAAAAAAATAATAAATAGACAACTGGTCGACCTCATTAGAAATAAAAACCCAAAAGATTAGATAGATAAACAAACAAACACATAAATGGGGAGAGAAGGGCAGTGCGCGCAGGAGCAAAGGTAAACAGCAGACAGACCTGAATCCTTATCTTTACAAGGTCGACCTCAGAACTTTGTTCAGTTTGTCTCGGTGACGGATAATGGAAGGAAGGGCAGGCAACTGGTCGACTTCATTTAAATAAACAAAAAAAAATAAGATAAACTCTCAGGAATAGATAAATAATAACAAAAAATTGTAAAGTGGAGAAAGCGAGAGCGCGCGAATGGACTCAAGCAAACACAAACAGCACAGCACGATGCGTATTTTTTTTTAAATTGACAAAATAAATCAAAAATAAATCAAAAATAAAAACAAGTGGAAAATGCGAGAGTGCGCGAGCACACAGGAGCAAAGACAAGCAGCGCAGCTTGATGCGTAGTCAAAAAAATAATAAATAGACAACTGGTCGACCTCATTAGAAATAAAAACCCAAACGATTCGATAGACAAACAAACAAACACATAAATGTGGAGAGAAGGGCAGTGCGCGCAGGAGCAAAGGTAAACAGCAGACAGACCTGAATCCTTATCTTTACAAGGTCGACCTCAGAACTTTGCTCAGTTTGTCTCGGTGACGGATAATGGAAGGAAGGGCCCGCAACTAGTCGACTTCTTTTAAATAAAAAAATAAAAACTAAGATAAACTCTCAGGAATAGATAAATAATAACAAAAAAATTGTAAAGTGGAGAAAGCGAGAGCGCGCGAATGCACTCAAGCAAACACAAACAGCACAGCACGATGCGTATTTTTTTTTAATTGACAAAATAAATCAAAAATAAATCAAAAATAAAAATAAGTGGAAAAGGCGAGAGTGCGCGAGCACACAGGAGCAAAGACAAGCAGCACAGCTTGATGCGTAGTAACAAAAATAATAAATAGACAACTGGTCGACCTCATTCGAAATAAAAACCCAAAAGATTAGATAGACAAACAAACACATAAATGTGGAGAGAAGGGCAGTGCGCGCAGGAGCAAAGGTAAACAGCAGACAGACCTGAATCCTTATCTTTACAAGGTCGACCTCAGAACTTTGTTCAGTTTGTCTCGGTGACGGATAATGGAAGGAAGGGCAGGCAACTGGTCGACTTCATTTAAATAAACAAATAAATAATAAGATAAACTCTCAGGAATAGATAAATAATAACAAAAAAAATTGTAAACTGGAGAAAGCGAGAGCGCGCGAATGCTCTCAAGCAAACACAAACAGCACAGCACGATGCGTATTTTTTTTTAAATTGACAAAATAAATCAAAAATAAATCAAAGATAAAAATAAGTGGAAAAGTCGAGAGTGCGCGAGCACAGAGGAGCAAAGACAAGCAGCGCAGCTTGATGAGTAGTAAAAAAAATAATAAATAGACAACTGGTCGACCTCATTAGAAATAAAAACCCAAAAGATTAGATAGACAAACAAACAAACACATAAATGGGGAGAGAAGGGCAGTGCGCGCAGGAGCAAAGGTAAACAGCAGACAGACCTGAATCCTTATCTTTTCAAGGTCGACCTCAGAACTTTGTTCAGTTTGTCTCGGTGACGGATAATGGAAGGAAGGGCAGGCAACTGGTCGACTTCATTTAAATAAACAAAAAAAAATAAGATAAACTCTTAGGAATAGATAAATAATAACAAAAAATTGTAAAGTGGAGAAAGCGAGAGCGCGGGAATGCACTCAAGCAAACACAAACAGCACAGCACGATGCGTATTTTTTTAAAATTTACAAAATATATCAAAAATAAATCAAAAATAAAAATAAGTGGAAAAGGCGAGAGTGCGCGAGCACACAGGAGCAAGACAAGCAGCGCAGCTTGATGCGTAGTAAAAAAAATAATAAATAGACAACTGGTCGACCTCATTAGAAATAAAAACCCAAAAGATTAGATAGATAAACAAACAAACACATAAATGGGGAGAGAAGGGCAGTGCGCGCAGGAGCAAAGGTAAACAGCAGACAGACCTGAATCCTTATCTTTACAAGGTCGACCTCAGAACTTTGTTCAGTTTGTCTCGGTGACGGATAATGGAAGGAAGGGCAGGCAACTGGACGACTTCATTTAAATAAACAAAACAAATAAGATAAACTCTCAGGAATAGATAAATAATAACAAAAAATTGTAAAGTGGAGAAAGCGAGAGCGCGCGAATGGACTCAAGCAAACACAAACAGCACAGCACGATGCGTATTTTTTTTAAATTGACAAAATAAATCAAAAATAAATCAAAAATAAAAACAAGTGGAAAATGCGAGAGTGCGCGAGCACACAGGAGCAAAGACAAGCAGCGCAGCTTGATGCGTAGTCAAAAAAATAATAAATAGACAACTGGTCGACCTCATTAGAAATAAAAACCCAAACGATTCGATAGACAAACAAACAAACACATAAATGTGGAGAGAAGGGCAGTGCGCGCAGGAGCAAAGGTAAACAGCAGACAGACCTGAATCCTTATCTTTACAAGGTCGACCTCAGAACTTTGTTCAGTTTGTCTAGGTGACGGATAATGGAAGGAAGTGCAGGCAACTGGTCGACTTCATTTAAATAAACAAATAAAAAATAAGATAAACTCTCAGGAATAGATAAATAATAACAAAAAAATTGTAAAGTGGAGAAAGCGAGAGCGCGGGAATGCACTCAAGCAAACACAAACAGCACAGCACGATGCGTAATTTTTTTTAAATTGACAAAATAAATCAAAAATAAATCAAAAATAAAAACAAGTGGAAAAGGCGAGAGTGCGCAAGCACACAGGAGCAAAGACAAGCAGCGCAGCTTGATGCGTAGTAAAAAAAAATAATAAATAGACAACTGGTCGACCTCATTAGAAATAAAAACCCAAACGATTCGATAGACAAACAAACAAACACATAAATGTGGAGAGAAGGGCAGTGCGCGCAGGAGCAAAGGTAAACAGCAGACAGACCTGAATCCTTATCTTTACAAGGTCGACCTCAGAACTTTGTTCAGTTTGTCTCGGTGACGGATAATGGAAGGAAGGGCAGGCAACTGGTCGACTTCATTTAAATAAACAAATAAAAAATAAGATAAACTCTCAGGAATAGATAAATAATAACAAAAAAATTGTAAAGTGGAGAAAGCGAGAGCGCGCGAATGCACTCAAGCAAACACAAACAGCACAGCACGATGCGCATTTTTTTTTAAATTGACAAAATATATCAAAAATAAATCAAAGATAAAAATAAGTGGAAAAGGCGAGAGTGCGCGAGCACACAGGAGCAAAGACAAGCAGCGCAGCTTGATGCGTAGTAAAAAAAATAATAAATACACAACTGGTCGACCTCATTAGAAATAAAAACCCAAAAGATTAGATAGACAAACAAACAAACACATAAATGTGGAGAGAAGGGCAGTGCGCGCAGGAGCAAAGGTAAACAGCAGACAGACCTGAATACTTATCTTTACAAGGTCGACCTCAGAACTTTGTTCACTTTGTCTCGGTGACGGATAATGGAAGGAAGGGAAGGCAACTGGTCGACTTCATTTAAATAAACAAATAAAAAATAAGATAAACTCTCAGGAATAGATAAATAATAACAAAAAAATTGTAAAGTGGAGAAATGGAGAGCGCGCGAATGCACTCAAGCAAACACAAACAGCACAGCACGATGCGTATTTTTTTTTAAATTGACAAAGTAAATCAAAAATAAAAATCAGTGGAAAAGGCGAGAGTGCACGAGCACACAGGAGCAAAGACAAGCAGCGCAGCTTGATGCGTAGTAAAAAAAATAATAAATAGACAACTGGTCGACCTCATTAGAAATAAAAACCCAAAAGATTAGATAGACAAACAAACAAACACATAAATGGGGAGAGAAGGGCAGTGCGCGCAGGAGCAAAGGTAAACAGCAGGCAGACCTGAATCCTTATCTTTACAAGGTCGACCTCAGAACTTTGTTCAGTTTGTCTCAGTGACGGATAATGGAAGGAAGGGCAGGCAACTGGTCGACTTCATTTAAATAAACAAATAAAAATTAAGATAAACTCTCAGGAATAGATAAATAATAACAAAATTTGTAAAGTGGAGAAAGCGAGAGCGCGCGAATGCACTCAAGCAAACACAAACAGCACAGCACGATGCGTATTTTTTTTAAATTGACAAAATAAATCAAAAATAAATCAAAGATAAAAATAAGTGGAAAAGGCTAGAGTGCGCGAGCACACAGGAGCAAAGACAAGCATGGCAGCTTGATGCGTAGTAAAAAAAATAATAAATAGACAACTGGTCGACCTCATTAGAAATAAAACCCAAAAGATTAGATAGACAAACAAACAAACACATAAATGTGGAGAGAAGGGCAGTGCGTGCAGGAGCAAATGTAAACAGCAGACAGACCTGAATCCTTATCTTTACAAGGTCGACCTCAGAACTTTGTTCAGTTTGTCTCGGTGACGGATAATGGAAGGAAGAGTAGGCAACTGGTCGACTTCATTTAAATAAACAAATAAAAAATAAGATAAACTCTCAGGAATAGATAAATAATAACAAAAAAATTGTAAAGTGGGGAAAGCGAGAGCGCGCGAATGCACTCAAGTAAACACAAATAGCACAGCACGATGAGTATTTTTTTTAAATTGACAAAATAAATCCAAAATAAATCAAAAATAAAAATAAGTGGAAAAGGCGAGAGTGCGCGAGCACACAGGAGCAGAGACAAGCAGCGAAGCTTGATGCGTAGTAAAAAAAAATAAATAGACAACTGGTCGACCTCATTAGAAATAAAAACCCAAAAGATTAGATAGACAAACACACAAACACATAAATGTGGAGAGAAGGACAGTGCGGGCAGGAGCAAAGGTAAACAGCAGATAGACCTGAATCCTTATCTTTACAAGGTCGACCTCAGAACTTTGTTCAGTTTGTCTCGGTGACGGATAATGGAAGGAAGGGCGGACAACTGGTCGACTTCATTTAAATAAACAAATAAAAAATAAGATAAACTCTCAGGAATAGATAAATAATAACAAAAAAATTGTAAAGTGGAGAAAGCGAGAGCGCGCGAATGCACTCAAGCAAACACAAACATCACAGCACGATGCGTATTTTTTTTTAAATTGACAAAATAAATCAAAAATAAATCAAAAATAAAAATAAGTGGAAAAGGCGAGAGTGTGCGAGCACACAGGAGCAAAGACAAGCAGCGCACCTTGATGCGTAGTAAAAAAAATAATAAATAGACAACTGGTCTACCTCATTAGAAATAAAAACCCAAAAGATTAGATAGACAAACAAACAAACACATAAATGTGGAGAGAAGGGCAGTGCGCGCAGGAGCAAAAGTAAACAGCAGACAGACCTGAATCCTTATCTTTACAAGGTCGACCTCAGAACTTTGTTCAGTTTGTCTCGGTGACGGATAATGGAAGGAAGGGCAGGCAACTGGTCGACTTCATTTAAATAAACAAATAAAAAATAAGATAAACTCTCAGGAATAGATAAATAATGACAAAAAATTGTAAAGTGGAGAAAGCGAGAGCGCGCGAATGCACTCAAGCAAACACAAACAGCACAGCACGATGCGTTTTTTTTAAATTGACAAAATAAATCAAAAATGAATCAAAAATAAAAATAAGTGGAAAAGGAGAGAGTGCGCGAGCACACAGGAGCAAAGACAAGCAGCGCAGCTTGATGCGTAGTAAAAAAATAATAAATAGACAAACTGGTCGACCTCATTAGAAATAAAAACCCAAAAGATTAGAATAGACAAACAAACAAACACATAAATGTGGAGAGAAGGGCAGTGCGCGCAGGAGCAAAAGGTAAAGAGCAGACAGACCTGAATCCTTATCTTTACAAGGTCGACCTCAGAACTTTGTTCAGTTTGTCTCGGTGACGGATAATGGAAGGAAGGGCAGGCAACTGGTCGACTTCATTTAAATAAACAAATAAAAAATAAGATAAACTCTCAGGAATAGATAAATAATAACAAAAAAATTGTAAAGTGGAGAAAGCGGAGAGCGCGGAGATGCACTCAAGCAAACACAAACAGCACAGCACGATGCGTATTTTTTTTTAAATTGACAAAATAAATCAAAAATAAATCAAAAATAAAAATAAGTGGAAAAGGCGGACGAGTGCGCGAGCACACAGGAGCAAAGACAAGCAGCGCAGCTTGATGCGTAGTAAAAAAAATAATAAATAGACAACTGGTCGACGTCATTAGAAATAAAAACCAAAAGATTAGATAGACAAACAAACAAACACATAAATGTGGAGAGAAGGGCAGTGCGCGCAGGAGCAAAGGTAAACAGCAGACAGACCCTGAATCCTTATCTTTACAAGGTCGACCTCAGACTTTGTTCAGTTTGTCTCGGTGACGGATAATGGAAGGAAGGGCAGGCAACTGGTCGACTTCATTAAATAACAAATAAAAATTAAGATAAACTCTCAGGAAATAGGTAAATAATAACAAAATTTGTAAAGTGGAGAAAGCGAGAGTGCGCGAATGCACTCAAGCAAACACAAACAGCACAGCACGATGCGTATTTTTTTTTAAATTGACAAAATAAATCAAAAATAAATCAAAGATAAAAATAAGTGGAAAAGGCGAGAGTGCGCGAGCACACAGGAGCAAAGACAAGCAGCGCAGCTTGATGCGTATTAAAAAAAATAATAAATAGACAACTGGTCGACCTCATTAGAAATAAAAACCCAAAGGAATTAGATAGACAAACAAACAAAAACATAAATGTGGAGAGAAGGGCAGTGCGGGCAGGAGCAAGGTAAACAGCAGACAGACCTGAATCCTTATCTTTACAAGGTCGACCTCAGAACTTTGTTCAGTTTGTCTCGGTGACGGATAATGGAAGGAAGGGCAGGCAACTGGTCGACTCCATTTAAATAAACAAATAAAAAATAAGATAAACTCTCAGGAATAGATAAATAATAACAAAAAAATTGTAAAGTGGAGAAAGCGGAGAGCGCGCGAATGCACTCAAGCAAACACAAACAGCACAGCACGATGCGTATTTTTTTTTAATTGACAAAATAAATCAAAAATAAATCAAAGATAAAAAATAAGTGGAAAAGGCGAGAGTGCGCGAGCACACAGGAGCAAAGACAAGCATCGCAGCTTGATGCGTAGTAAAAAAAATAATAAATAGACAACTGGTCGACCTCATTAGAAATAAAAACCAAAAAGATTTGATAGACAAACAAACAAACACATAAATGTGGAGAGAAGGGCAGTGCGCGCAGGAGCAAAAGTAAACAGCAGACAGACCTGAAATCCTTATCTTTACAAGGTCGACCTCAGAACTTTGTTCAGTTTGTCTCGGTGACGGATAATGGAAGGAAGGGCAGGCAAGCTGGTCGACTTCAATTAAATAAACAAATAAAAAATAAGATAAACTCTCAGGAATAGAATAAATAATAACAAAAAAATTGTAAAGTGGAGAAAGCGAGAGCGCGCGAATGCACTCAAGCAAACACAAACAGCACAGTACATTGCGTATTTTTTTTTTAAATTGACAAAATAAATCAAAAATAAATCAAAAATAAAAATAAGTGGAAAAGGCGAGAGGGCGACAGCACACAGGAGCAAAGACAAGCAGCGCAGCTTGATGCTTAGTAAAAAAAATAATAAATAGACAACTGGTCGACCTCATTAGAAATAAAAACCCAAAAGATTCGATAGACAAACAAACAAACACATAAATGTGGAGAGAAGGGCAGGGCGCGCAGGAGCAAAGGTAACCAGCAGACAGACCTGAATCCTTATCTTTACAAGGTCGACCTCAGAACTTTGTTCAGTTTGTCTCGGTGACGGATAATGGAAGGAAGGGCAGGCAACTGGTCGACTTCATTTAAATAAACAAATAAAAAATAAGATAAACTCTCAGGAATAGATAAATAATAACAAAAAAATTGTAAAGTGGAGAAAGCGAGAGCGCGCGAATGCACTCAAGCAAACACAAACATCACAACACGATGCGTATTTTTTTTAAATTGACAAAATAAATCAAAAATAAAACAAAAATAAAAATAAGTGGAAAAGGCTAGAGTGTGCGAGCACACAGGAGCAAAGACAAGCAGCGCAGCTTGATGCGTAGTAAAAAAAATAATAAATAGACAACTGGTCTACCTCATTAGAAATAAAAACCAAAAAGATTAGATAGACAAACAAACAAACACATAAATGTGGAGAGAAGGGCAGTGCGCACAGGAGCAAAGGTAAACAGCAGACAGACCTGAATCCTTATCTTTACAAGGTCGACCTCAGAACTTTGTTCAGTTTGTCTCGGTGACGGATAATGGAAGGAAGGGCTGGCAACTGGTCGACTTCATTTAAATAAAGAAATAAAAATTAATATAAACTCTCAGGAATAGATAAATAATAACAAAATTTGTAAAGTGGAGAAAGCGAGAGCGCGCGAATGCACTCAAGCAAACACAAACAGCACAGCACGATGCGTATTTTTTTTTAATTGACAAAATAAATCAAAAATAAATCAAAAATAAAAATAAGTGGAAAAGGCGAGAGTGCGCGAGCACACAGGAGAAAAGACAAGCAGCGCAGCTTGATGCGTATTAAAAAAAATAATAAATAGACAACTGGTCGACCTCATTAGAAATAAAAACCCAAAAGATTAGATAGACAAACAAACAAACACATAAATGTGGAGAGAAGGGCAGTGCGCGCAGGAGCAAAGGTAAACAGCAGACAGACCTGAATCCTTATCTTTACATGGTCGACTTCAGAACTTTGTTCAGTTTCTCTCGGTGACGGATAATGGAAAGAAGGGCAGGCAACTGGTCGACTTCATTTAAATAAACAAATAAAAAATAAGATAAACTCTCAGGAATAGATAAATAATAACAAAAAAATTGTAAAGTGGAGAAAGCGAGAGCGCGCGAATGCACTCAAGCAAACACAAACAGCACAGCACGATGCATATTTTTTTTAAATTGACAAAATAAATCAAAAATAAATCAAAAATAAAAATAAGTGGAAAAGTCGAGAGTGCGCGAGCACACAGGAGCAAAGACAAGCAGCGCAGCTTGATGCGTAGTAAAAAAATAATAAATAGACAACTGGGCGACCTCATTAGAAATAAAAACCCAAAAGATTAGATAGACAAACAAACAAACACATAAATGTGGAGAGATGGGCAGTGCGCGCAGGAGCAAAGGTAAACAGCAGACAGACCTGAATCCTTATCTTTACAAGGTCGACCTCAGAACATTGTTCAGTTTGTGTCGGTGACGGATAATGGAAGGAAGGACAGGCAACTGGTACTTCATTTAAATAAACAAATAAAAAATAAGATAAACTCTCAGGAATAGATAAATAATAACAAAAAAATTGTAAAGTGGAGAAAACGAGAGCGCGCGAATGCACTCAAGCAAACACAAACAGCACAGCACGATGCGTATTTTTTTAAATTGACAAAATAAATCAAAAATAAATCAAAAATAAAAATAAGTGGAAAAGGCGAGAGTGCGCGAGCCCACAGGAGCAAAGACAAGCAGCGCAGCTTGATGCGTAGTAAAAAAATAATAAATAGACAACTGGGCGACCTCATTAGAAATAAAAACCCAAAAGATTAGATAGACAAACAAACAAACACATAAATGTGGAGAGATGGACAGTGCGCGCAGGAGCAAAGATAAACAGCAGACAGATCTGAATCCTTATCTTTACAAGGTCGACCTCAGAACTTTGTTCAGTTTGTCTCGGTGACGGATAATGGAAGGAAGGACAGGCAACTGGTCGACTTCATTTAAATAAACAATTAAAAAATAAGATAAACTCTCAGGAATAGATAAATAATAACAACAAATTGTAAAGTGGAGAAAGCGAGAGCGCGCGAATGCACTCAAGCAAACACAAACAGCACACCACGATGGGTATTTTTTTTTAAATTGACAAAATAAATCAAAAATAAATCAAAAATAAAAATAAGTGGAAAAGGCGAGAGTGCGCGAGCACACAGGAGCAAAGACAAGCAGCGCAGCTTGATGCGTAGTAAAAAAAATAATAAATAGACAACTGGTCGACCTCATTAGAAATACAAACCCAAAAGATTAGATAGACAAACAAACAAACACATAAATATGGAGAGAAGGGCAGTGCGCGCAGGAGCAAAGGTAAACAGCAGACAGACCTGAATCCTTATCTTTACAAGGTCGACCTCAGAACTTTGTTCAGTTTGTCTGGGTGACGGATAATGGAAGGAAGGGCAGGAAACTGGTCGACTTCATTTAAATAAACAAATAAAAAATAAGATAAACTCTCAGGAATAGATAAATAATAACAAAAATATTGTAAAGTGTAGAAAGCGAGAGCGCGCGAATGCACTCAAGCAAACACAAACAGCACAGCACGATGCGTATTTTTTTTAAAATTGACAAAATAAATCAAAAATAAATCAAAAATAAAAATAAGTGGAAAAGGCGAGAGTGCGCGAGCACACAGGAGCAAAGACAAGCAGCGCAGCTTGATGCATAGTAAAAAAATTAATAAATAGATAACTGGTCGACCTCATTAGAAATAAAAACCCAAAAGATTAGATAGACAAACAAACAAACACATAAATGTGGAGAGATGGGCAGTGCGCGCAGGAGCAAAGGTAAGCAGCAGACAGACCTGAATCCTTATCTTTACAAGGTCGACCTCAGAACTTTGTTCAGTTTGTCTCGGTGACGGATAATG
>NW_025957943.1:0-39872 GCF_023159225.1 Perognathus longimembris pacificus | reverse complement strand
GCGTAGTAAAAAAATAATAAATAGACAACTGGGCGACCTCATTAGAAATAAAAACCCAAAAGATTAGATAGACAAACAAACAAACACATAAATGTGGAGAGATGGACAGTGCGCGCAGGAGCAAAGATAAACAGCAGACAGACCTGAATCCTTATCTTTACAAGGTCGACCTCAGAACATTGTTCAGTTTGTCTCGGTGACGGATAATGGAAGGAAGGACAGGCAACTGGTCGACTTCATTTAAATAAACAATTAAAAAATAAGATAAACTCTCAGGAATAGATAAATAATAACAACAAATAGTAAAGTGGAGAAAGCGAGAGCGCGCGAATGCACTCAAGCAAACACAAACAGCACACCACGATGGGTATTTTTTTTTAAATTGACAAAATAAATCAAAAATAAATCAAAAATAAAAATAAGTGGAAAAGGCGAGAGTGCGCGAGCACACAGGAGCAAAGACAAGCAGCGCAGCTTGATGCGTAGTAAAAAAAATAATAAATAGACAACTGGTCGACCTCATTAGAAATACAAACCCAAAAGATTAGATAGACAAACAAACAAACACATAAATGTGGAGAGAAAGGCAGTGCGCGCAGGAGCAAAGGTAAACATCAGACAGACCTGAATCCTTATCTTTACAAGGTCGACCTCAGAACTTTGTTCAGTTTGTCTCGGTGACGGATAATGGAAGGAAGGGCAGGCAACTGGTCGACTTCTTTAAATAAACAAATAAAAAATAAGATAAATTCTCAGGAATAGATAAATAATAACAAAAAAATTGTAAAGTGGAGAAAGCGAGAGCGCGTGAATGCACTCAAGCAAACACAAACAGCACAGCACGATGCGTATTTTGTTTAAAATTGACAAAATAAATCAAAAATAAATCAAAAATAAAAATTACTGGAAAAGGCGAGAGTGCGCGAGCACTCAGGAGCAAAGACAAGCAGCGCAGCTTGATGCGTAGTAAAAAAAATAATAAATAGACAACTGGTCGACCTCATTAGAAATAAAAACCCAAAAGGTTAGATAGACAAACAAACAAACACGTAAATGTGGAGAGAAGGGCAGTGCGCACAGGAGCAAAGGTAAACAGCAGACAGACCTGAATCCTTATCTTTACATGGTCGACTTCAGAACTTTGTTCAGTTTCTCTCGGTGACGGATAATGGAAAGAAGGGCAGGCAACTGGTCGACTTCATTTAAATAAACAAATAAAAAATAAGATAAACTCTCAGGAATAGATAAATAATAACAAAAAAATTGTAAAGTGGAGAAAGCGAGAGCGCGCGAATGCACTCAAGCAAACACAAACAGCACAGCACGATGCATATTTTTTTTAAATTGACAAAATAAATCAAAAATAAATCAAAAATAAAAATAAGTGGAAAAGTCGAGAGTGCGCGAGCACACAGGAGCAAAGACAAGCAGCGCAGCTTGATGCGTAGTAAAAAAATAATAAATAGACAACTGGTCAACCTCATTAGAAATAAAAACCCAAAAGATTAGATAGACAAACAAACAAACACATAAATATGGAGAGAAGGGCAGTGCGCGCAGGAGCAAAGGTAAACATCAAACAGACCTGAATCCTTATCTTTACAAGGTCGACCTCAGAACTTTGTTCAGTTTGTATCGGTGAAGGATAATGGAAGGAAGGGCAGGAAACTGGTCGACTTCATTTAATAAACAAATAAAAAATAAGATAAACTCTCAGGAATAGATAAATAATAACAAAAAAATTGTAAAGTGGAGAAAGCGAGAGCGTGCGAATGCACTCAAGCAAACACAAACAGCACAGCACGATGCGTATTTTTTTTAAATTGACAAAATAAATCAAAAATAAATCAAAAATAAAAATAAGTGGAAAAGGCGAGAGTGCGCGAGCACACAGGAGCAAAGACAAGCAGCGCAGCTTGATGCGTAGTAAAAAAAATAATAAATAGACAACTGGTCGACCTCATTAGAAATAAAAACCCAAAAGATTAGATAGACAAACAAACAAACACATAAATGTGGAGAGAAGGGCAGTGCGCGCAGGAGCAAAGGTAAACAGCAGACAGACCTGAATCCTTATCTTTACAAGGTCGACTTCAGAACTTTGTTCAGTTTCTCTCGGTGACGGATAATGGAAGGAAGGGCAGGCAACTGGTCGACTTCATTTAAATAAACAAATAAAAAATAAGATAAACTCTCAGGAATAGATAAATAATAACAAAAAAATTGTAAAGTGGAGAAAGCGAGAGCGCGAGAATGCACTCAAGCAAACACAAACAGCACAGCACGATGCGTATTTTTTTTAAATTGACAAAATAAATCAAAAATAAATCAAAAATAAAAATAAGTGGAAAAGGCGAGAGTGTGCGAGCACACAGGAGCAAAGACAAGCAGCGCAGCTTGATGCATAGTAAAAAAATTAATAAATAGATAACTGGTCGACCTCATTAGAAATAAAAACCCAAAAGATTAGATAGACAAACAAACAAACACATAAATGTGGAGAGATGGGCAGTGCGCGCAGGAGCAAAGGTAAGCAGCAGACAGACCTGAATCCTTATCTTTACAAGGTCGACCTCAGAACTTTGTTCAGTTTGTCTCGGTGACGGATAATGGAAGGAAGGGCAGGCAACTGGTCGACTTCATTTAAATAAACAAATAAAAAATAAGATAAACTCTCAGGAATAGATAAATAATAACAAAAAAATTGTAAAGTGGAGAAAGCGAGAGTGCACAAATGCACTCAAGCAAACACAAACAGCACAGCACGATGTGTATTTTTTTAAATTGACAGAATAAATCAAAAATAAACCAAAAATAAAAATAAGTGGAAAAGGCGAGAGTGCGCGAGCATACAGGAGCAAAGACAAGCAGCGCAGCTTGATGCGTAGTAAAAAAAATAATAAATAGACCACTGGTCGACCTCATTAGAAATAAAAACCCAAAAGATTAGATAGACAAACAAACAAACACATAAATGTGGAGAGAAGGGCAGTGCGCGCAGGAGCAAAGGTAAACAGCAGACAGACCTGAATCCTTATCTTTACAAGGTCGACCTCAGAACTTTGTTCAGTTTGTCTCGGTGACGGATAATGGAAGGAAGCGCAGGCAACTGGTCGACTTCATTTAAATAAACAAATAAAAAATAAGATAAACTCTCAGGAATAGATAAATAATAACAAAAAAATTGTAAAGTGGAGAAAGCGAGAGCGCGCGAATGCACTCAAGCAAACACAAACAGCACAGCACGATGCATATTTTTTTTTAATTGACAAAATAAATCAAAAATAAAAATAAGTGGAAAAGGCGAGAGTGCGCGAGCACACAGGAGCAAAGACAAGCAGCGCACCTTGATGCGTAGTAAAAAAAATAATAAATAGACAACTGGTCGACCTCATTAGAAATAAAAACCCAAAAGATTAGATAGACAAACAAAAACACATAAATGTGGAGAGAAGGGCAGTGCGCGCAGGAGCAAAGGTAAACAGCAGACAGATCTGAATCCTAATCTTTACAAGTTCGACCTCAGAGCTTTGTGCAGTTTGTCTCGGTGACGGATAATGGAAGGAAGGGCAGGCAACTTGTCGATTTCATTTAAATAAACAAATAAAAAATAAGATAAACTCTCAGGAATAGATAAATAATAACAAAAAATTGTAACGTGGAGAAAGCGAGAGCGCGCAAATGCACTCAAGCAAACACAAACAGCACAGCACGAGGCGAATTTTTTTTTAAATTGACAAAATAAATCAAAAATAAATCAAAAATAAAAATAAGTGGAAAAGGCGAGAGTGCGCGAGCACACAGGAGCAAAGACAAGCAGCGCAGCTTGATGCGTAGTAAAAAAAATAATAAATAGACAACTGGTCGACCTCATTAGAAATAAAAACCCAAAAGATTAGATAGACAAACAAACAAACACATAAATGTGGAGAGAAGGGCAGTGCGCGCAGGAGCAAAGGTAAACAGCAGACAGACCTGAATCCTTATCTTTACAAGGTCGACCTCAGAACTTTGTTCAGTTTGTCTCGGTGACGGATAATGGAAGGAAGGGCAGGCAACTGGTCGACTTCATTTAAATAAACAAATAAAAAATAAGATAAACTCTCAGGAATAGATAAATAATAACCAAAAAATTGTAAAGTGGAGAAAGCGAGAGCGCGAGAATGCACTCAAGCAAACACAAACAGCACAGCACGATGCGTATTTTTTTTAAATTGACAAAATAAATCAAAAATAAATCAAAAATAAAAATAAGTGGAAAAGGCGAGAGTGTGCGAGCACACAGGAGCAAACACAAGCAGCGCAGCTTGATGCATAGTAAAAAAATTAATAAATAGATAACTGGTCGACCTCATTAGAAATAAAAACCCAAAAGATTAGATAGACAAACAAACAAACACATAAATGTGGAGAGATGGGCAGTGCGCGCAGGAGCAAAGGTAAGCAGCAGACAGACCTGAATCCTTATCTTTACAAGGTCGACCTCAGAACTTTGTTCAGTTTGTCTGGGTGACGGATAATGGAAGGAAGGGCAGGCAACTGGTCGACTTCATTTAAATAAACAAATAAAAAATAAGATAAACTCTCAGGAATAGATAAATAATAACAAAAAAATTGTAAAGTGGGGAAAGCGAGAGCGCGCGAATGCACTCAAGCAAACAAAAACAGCACAGCACGATGCGTATTTTTTTTTAAAATTGACAAAATAAATCAAAAATAAATCAAAAATAAAAATAAGTGGAAAAGGCGAGAGTGGGCGAGCACACAGGAGCAAAGACAAGCAGCGCAGCTTGATGCGTAGTAAAAAAAATAATAAATAGACAACTGGTCAACCTCATTAGAAATAAAAACCCAAAAGATTAGATAGACAACCAAACAAACACATAAATGTGGAGAGAAGGGCAGTGCGCGCAGGGGCAAAGGTAAACAGCAGACACACCTGAATCCTTATCTTTACAAGGTCGACCTCAGAACTTTGTTCAGTTTGTCTCGGTGACGGATAATGGAAGGAAGGGCAGGCAACTGGTCGACTTCATTTAAATAAACAAATAAAAAATAAGATAAACTCTCAGGAATAGATAAATAATAACAAAAAAATTGTAAAGTGGAGAAAGCGAGAGTGCACAAATGCACTCAAGCAAACACAAACAGCACAGCACGATGTGTATTTTTTTAAATTGACAGAATAAATCAAAAATAAACCAAAAATAAAAATAAGTGGAAAAGGCGAGAGTGCGCGAGCATACAGGAGCAAAGACAAGCAGCGCAGCTTGATGCGTAGTAAAAAAAATAATAAATAGACCACTGGTCGACCTCATTAGAAATAAAAACCCAAAAGATTAGATAGACAAACAAACAAACACATAAATGTGGAGAGAAGGGCAGTGCGCGCAGGAGCAAAGGTAAACAGCAGACAGACCTGAATCCTTATCTTTACAAGGTCGACCTCAGAACTTTGTTCAGTTTGTCTCGGTGACGGATAATGGAAGGAAGCGCAGGCAACTGGTCGACTTCATTTAAATAAACAAATAAAAAATAAGATAAACTCTCAGGAATAGATAAATAATAACAAAAAAATTGTAAAGTGGAGAAAGCGAGAGCGCGCGAATGCACTCAAGCAAACACAAACAGCACAGCACGATGCATATTTTTTTTTAATTGACAAAATAAATCAAAAATAAAAATAAGTGGAAAAGGCGAGAGTGCGCGAGCACACAGGAGCAAAGACAAGCAGCGCACCTTGATGCGTAGTAAAAAAAATAATAAATAGACAACTGGTCGACCTCATTAGAAATAAAAACCCAAAAGATTAGATAGACAAACAAAAAACACATAAATGTGGAGAGAAGGGCAGTGCGCGCAGGAGCAAAGGTAAACAGCAGACAGATCTGAATCCTTATCTTTACAAGTTCGACCTCAGAGCTTTGTGCAGTTTGTCTCGGTGACGGATAATGGAAGGAAGGGCAGGCAACTTGTCGATTTCATTTAAATAAACAAATAAAAAATAAGATAAACTCTCAGGAATAGATAAATAATAACAAAAAATTGTAACGTGGAGAAAGCGAGAGCGCGCAAATGCACTCAAGCAAACACAAACAGCACAGCACGAGGCGAATTTTTTTTTAAATTGACAAAATAAATCAAAAATAAATCAAAAATAAAAATAAGTGGAAAAGGCGAGAGTGCGCGAGCACACAGGAGCAAAGACAAGCAGCGCAGCTTGATGCGTAGTAAAAAAAATAATAAATAGACAACTGGTCGACCTCATTAGAAATAAAAACCCAAAAGATTAGATAGACAAACAAACAAACACATAAATGTGGAGAGAAGGGCAGTGCGCGCAGGAGCAAAGGTAAACAGCAGACAGACCTGAATCCTTATCTTTACAAGGTCGACCTCAGAACTTTGTTCAGTTTGTCTCGGTGACGGATAATGGAAGGAAGGGCAGGCAACTGGTCGACTTCATTTAAATAAACAAATAAAAAATAAGATAAACTCTCAGGAATAGATAAATACTAACAAAAAAATTGTAAAGTGGAGAAAGCGAGAGCGCGCGAATACACTCAAGCAAACACAAACAGCACAACACGATGCGTATTTTTTTTAAATTGACAAAATAAATCAAATATAAATCAAAAATAAAAATTAGTGGAAAAGGCGAGAGTGCGCGAGCACACAGGAGCAAAGACAAGCAGCGCAGCTTGATGCGTAGTAAAAAAAATAATAAATAGACAACTGGTCGACCTCATTAGAAATAAAAACCCAAAAGATTAGATAGACAAACAAACAAACAAATAAATGTGGAGCGAAGGGCAGTGCGCGCAGGAGCAAAGGTAAACAGCAGACAGACCTGAATCCTTATCTTTACAAGGTCGACCTCAGAACTTTGTTCAGTTTGTCTCGGTGACGGATAATGGAAGGAAGGGAGGAAACTGGTCGACTTCATTTAAATAAACAAATAAAAAATAAGAAACTCTCAGGAATAGATAAATAATAACAAAAAAATTGTAAAGTGGAGAAAGCGAGAGCGCGCGAATGCACTCAAGCAAACACAAACAGCACAGCACGATGCATATTTTTTTTTAATTGACAAAATAAATCAAAAATAAAAATAAGTGGAAAAGGCGAGAGTGCGCGAGCACACAGGAGCAAAGACAAGCAGCGCAGCTTGATGCGTAGTAAAAAAAATAATAAATAGACAACTGGTCGACCTCATTAGAAATAAAAACCCAAAAGATTAGATAGACAAACAAAAAACACATAAATGTGGAGAGAAGGGCAGTGCGCGCAGGAGCAAAGGTAAACAGCAGACAGACCTGAATCCTTATCTTTACAAGTTCGACCTCAGAGCTTTGTTCAGTTTGTCTCGGTGACGGATAATGGAAGGAAGGGCAGGCAACTTGTCGATTTCATTTAAATAAACAAATAAAAAATAAGATAAACTCTCAGGAATAGATAAATAATAACAAAAAATTGTAACGTGGAGAAAGCGAGAGCGCGCAAATGCACTCAAGCAAACACAAACAGCACAGCACGATGCGAATTTTTTTTTAAATTGACAAAATAAATCAAAAATAAATCAAAAATAAAAATAAGTGGAAAAGGCGAGAGTGCGCGAGCACACAGGAGCAAAGACAAGCAGCGCAGCTTGATGCGTAGTAAAAAAAATAATAAATAGACAACTGGTCGACCTCATTAGAAATAAAAACCCAAAAGATTAGATAGACAAACAAACAAACACATAAATGTGGAGAGAAGGGCAGTGCGCGCAGGAGCAAAGGTAAACAGCAGACAGACCTGAATCCTTATCTTTACAAGGTCGACATCAGAACTTTGTTCAGTTTGTCTCGGTGACTGATAATGGAAGGAAGGGCAGGCAACTGGTCGACTTCATTTAAATAAACAAATAAAAAATAAGATAAACTCTCAGGAATAGATAAATACTAACAAAAAAATTGTAAAGTGGAGAAAGCGAGAGCGCGCGAATACACTCAAGCAAACACAAACAGCACAACACGATGCGTATTTTTTTTTAAATTGACAAAATAAATCAAAAATAAATCAAAAATAAAAATAAGTGGAAAAGGCGAGAGTGCGCGAGCACACAGGAGCAAAGACAAGCAGCGCAGCTTGATGCGTAGTAAAAAAAATAATAAATAGACAACTGGTCGACCTCATTAGAAATAAAAACCCAAAAGATTAGATAGACAAACAAACAAACACATAAAAGTGGAGAGAAGGGCAGTGCGCGCAGGAGCAAAGGTAAACAGCAGACAGACCTGAATCCTTATCTTAACAAGGTCGACCTCAGAACTTTGTTCAGTTTGTCTCGGTGACGGATAATGGAAGGAAGGGCAGGCAACTGGTCGACTTCTTTAAATAAACAAATAAAAAATAAGATAAATTCTCAGGAATAGATAAATAATAACAAAAAAATTGTAAAGTGGAGAAAGCGAGAGCGCGCGAATGCACTCAAGCAAACACAAACAGCACAGCACGATGCGTATTTTTTTTAAAATTGACAAAATAAATCAAAAATAAATCAAAAATAAAAATTACTGGAAAAGGCGAGAGTGCGCGAGCACACAGGAGCAAAGACAAGCAGCGCAGCTTGATGCGTAGTAAAAAAAATAATAAATAGACAACTGGTCGACCTCATTAGAAATAAAAACCCAAAAGATTAGATAGACAAACAAACAAACACATAAATGTGGAGAGAAGGGCAGTGCGCACAGGAGCAAAGGTAAACAGCAGACAGACCTGAATCCTTATCTTTACAAGGTCGACTTCAGAACTTTGTTCAGTTTCTCTCGGTGACGGATAATGGAAGGAAGGGCAGGCAACTGGTCGACTTCATTTAAATAAACAAATAAAAAATAAGATAAACTCTCAGGAATAGATAAATAATAACAAAAAATTGTAAAGTGGAGAAAGCGAGAGCGCGGGAATGCACTCAAGCAAACACAAACAGCACAGCACGATGCGTATTTTTTTTTAAAATTGACAAAATAAATCAAAAATAAAAATAAGTGGAAAAGGCGAGAGTGCGCGAGCACACAGGAGCAAAGTCAAGCAGCGCAGCTTGATGCGTAGTAAAAAAAATAATAAATAGACAACTGGTCGACCTCATTAGAAATAAAAACCCAAAAGATTAGATAGACAAACAAACAAACACATAAATGTGGAGAGAAGGGCAGTGCGCGCAGGAGCAAAGGTAAACAGCAGACAGACCTGAATCCTTATCTTTACAAGGTCGACCTCAGAACTTTGTTCAGTTTCTCTCGGTGACGGATAATGGAAGGAAGGGCAGGCAACTGGTCGACTTCATTTAAATAAACAAATAAAAAATAAGATAAACTCTCAGGAATAGATAAATAATAACAAAAAAATTGTAAAGTGGAGAAAGCGAGAGCGCGCGAATGCACTCAAGCAAACACAAACAGCACAGCACGATGCGTATTTTTTTTAAATTGACAAAATAAATCAAAAATAAATCAAAAATAAAAATAAGTGGAAAAGGCGAGAGTGCGCGAGCACACAGGAGCAAAGACAAGCAGCGCAGCTTGATGCATAGTAATAAAATTAAGAAATAGATAACTGGTCGACCTCATTAGAAATAAAAACCCAAAAGATTAGATAGACAAACAAACAAACACATAAATGTGGAGAGATGGGCAGTGCGCGCAGGAGCAAAGGTAAGCAGCAGACAGACCTGAATCCTTATCTTTACAAGGTCGACCTGAGAACTTTGTTCAGTTTGTCTGGGTGACGGATAATGGAAGGAAGGGCAGGCAACTGGTCGACTTCATTTAAATAAACAAATAAAAAATAAGATAAACTCTCAGGAATAGATAAATAATAACAAAAAAATTGTAAAGTGGAGAAAGCGAGAGCGCGCGAATGCACTCAAGCAAACACAAACAGCACAGCACGATGCGTATTTTTTTTTAAAATTGACAAAATAAATCAAAAATAAATCAAAAATAAAAATAAGTGGAAAAGGCGAGAGTGGGCGAGCACACAGGAGCAAAGACTAGCAGCGCAGCTTGATGCGTAGTAAAAAAAATAATAAATAGACAACTGGTCAACCTCATTAGAAATAAAAACCCAAAAGATTAGATAGACAAACAAACAAACACATAAATGTGGAGAAAAGGGCAGTGCGCGCAGGGGCAAAGGTAAACCACAGACACACCTGAATCCTTATCTTTACAAGGTCGACCTCAGAACTTTGTTCAGTTTGTCTCGGTGACGGATAATGGAAGGAAGGGCAGGCAACTGGTCGACTTAATTTAAATAAACAAATAAAAAATAAGATAAACTCTCAGGAATAGATAAATAATAACAAAAAAATTGTAAAGTGGAGAAAGCGAGAGCGCACAAATGCACTCAAGCAAACACAAACAGCACAGCACGATGTGTATTTTTTTTAAATTGACAAAATAAATAAAAAATAAACCAAAAATAAAAATAAGTGGAAAAGGCGAGAGTGCGCGAGCACACAGGAGCAAAGACAAGCAGCGCAGCTTGATGCGTAGTAAAAAAAATAATAAATAGACCACTGGTCGACCTCATTAGAAATAAAAACCCAAAAGATTAGATAGACAAACAAACAAACACATAAATGTGGAGAGAAGGGCAGTGCGCGCAGGAGCAAAGGTAAACAGCAGACAGACCTGAATCCTTATCTTTACAAGGTCGACCTCAGAACTTTGTTCAGTTTGTCTCGGTGACGGATAATGGAAGGAAGCGCAGGCAACTGGTCGACTTCATTTAAATAAACAAATAAAAAATAAGATAAACTCTCAGGAATAGATAAATAATAACAAAAAATTGTAAAGTGGAGAAAGCGAGAGCGCGCGAATGCACTCAAGCAAACACAAACAGCACAGCACGATGCATATTTTTTTTAATTGACAAAATAAATCAAAAATAAAAATAAGTGGAAAAGGCGAGAGTGCGCGAGCACACAGGAGCAAAGACAAGCAGCGCAGCTTGATGCGAAGTAAAAAAAATAATAAATAGACAACTGGTCGACCTCATTAGAAATAAAAACCCAAAAGATTAGATAGACAAACAAAAAACACATAAATGTGGAGAGAAGGGCAGTGCGCGCAGGAGCAAAGGTAAACAGCAGACAGACCTGAATCCTTATCTTTACAAGTTCGACCTCAGAGCTTTGTGCAGTTTGTCTCGGTGACGGATAATGGAAGGAAGGGCAGGCAACTTGTCGATTTCATTTAAATAAACAAATAAAAAATAAGATAAACTCTCAGGAATAGATAAATAATAACAAAAAATTGTAACGTGGAGAAAGCGAGAGCGCGCAAATGCACTCAAGCAAACACAAACAGCACAGCACGATGCGAATTTTTTTTAAAATTGACAAAATAAATCAAAAATAAATCAAAAATAAAAATAAGTGGAAAAGTCGAGAGTGCGAGAGCACACAGGAGCAAAGACAAGCAGCGCAGCTTGATGCGTATTAAAAAAAATAATAAATAGACAACTGGTCGACCTCATTAGAAATAAAAACCCAAAATTTTAGATAGACAAACAAACAAACACATAAATGTGGAGAGAAGGGCAGTGAGCGCAAGAGCAAATGTAAACAGCAGACAGACCTGAATCCTTATCTTTACAAGGTCGACCTCATAACTTTGTTCAGTTTGTCTCGGTGACAGATAATGGAAGGAAGGGCAGGCAACTGGTCGACTTCATTTAAATAAACAAATAAAAAATAAGATAAACTCTCAGGAATAGATAAATAATAACAAAAAAATTGTAAAGTGGAGAAAGCGAGAGCGCGCGAATGCACTCAAGCAAACACAAACAGCACAGCACGATGCGTATTTTTTTTTAAATTGACAAAATAAATCAAAAATAAATCAAAAATAAAAATAAGTGGAAAAGGCGAGAGTGCGCGAGCACACAGGAGCAAAGACAAGCAGCGCAGCTTGATGCGTAGTAAAAAAAATAATAAATAGACAACTGGTCGACCTCATTAGAAATAAAAACCCAAAAGATTAGATAGACAAACAAACAAACACATAAATGTGGAGAGAAGGGCAGTGCGCGCAGGAGCAAAGGTAAACAGCAGACAGACCTGAATCCTTATCTTTACAAGGTCGACCTCAGAACTTTGTTCAGTTTGTCTCGGTGACGGATAATGGAAGGAAGGGCAGGCAACTGGTCGACTTCATTTAAATAAACAAATAAAAAATAAGATAAACTCTCAGGAATAGATAAATAATAACAAAAAAATTGTAAAGTGCAGAAAGCGAGAGCGCGCGAATGCACTCAAGCAAACACAAACAGCACAGCACGATGCGTATTTTTTTTAAATTGACAAAATAAATCAAAAATAAATCAAAAATAAAAATAAGTGGAAAAGGCGAGAGTGCGCGAGCACACAGGAGCAAAGACAAGCAGTGCAGCTTGACGCGTAGTAAAAAAAATAATAAATAGACAACTGGTCGACCTCATTAGAAATAAAAACCCAAAAGATTAGATAGACAAACAAACAAACACATAAATGTGGAGAGAAGGGCAGTGCGCGCAGGAGCAAAGGTAAACAGCAGACAGACCTGAATCCTTATCTTTACAAGGTCGACCTCAGAACTTTGTTCAGTTTGTCTCGGTGACGGATAATGGAAGGAAGGGCAGGCAACTGGTCGACTTCATTTAAATAAACAAATAAAAAATAAGATAAACTCTCAGGAATAGATAAATAATAACAAAAAAATTGTAAAGTGCACAAAGCGACAGCGCGCGAAAGCACTGAAGCAAACACAAACAGCACAGCACGATGCGTATTTTTTTTTTAAATTGACAAAATAAATCAAAAATAAATCAAAAATAAAAATAAGTGGAAAAGGCGAGAGTGCGCGAGCACACAGGAGCAAAGACAAGCAGCGCAGCTTGATGCGTAGTAAAAAAAATAATAAATAGACAACTGGTCGACCTCATTAGAAATAAAAACCCAAAAGATTAGATAGACAAACAAACAAGCACATAAATGTGGAGAGAAGGGCAGTGCGCGCAGGATCAAAGGTAAACAGCAAACAGACCTGAATACTTATCTTTAAAAGGTCGACCTCAGAACTTTGTTCAGTTTGTCTCGGTGACGGATAATGGAAGGAAGGGCAGGCAACTGGTCAACTTCATTTAAATAAACAAATAAAAATTAAGATAAACTCTCAGGAATAGATAAATAATAACAAAAAAATTGTAAAGTGCAGAAAATGAGAGCGCGCGAATGCACTCAAGCAAACACAAACAGCACAGCACGATGCGTTTTTTTTTTAAATTGACAAAATAAATCAAAAATAAATCAAAAATAAAAATAAGTGGAAAAGGCGAGAGTGCGCGAGCACACATGCGGGCAGGAGCAAAGGTAAACAGCAGACAGACCTGAATCCTTATCATTACAAGGTCGACCTCAGAACTTTGTTCAGTTTTTCTCGGTGACGGATAATGGAAGGAAGGGCAGGCAACTGGTCGACATCATTTAAATAAACAAATAAAAATAATATAAACTCTCAGGAATAGATAAATAATAACAAAAAAATTGTAAAGTGGAGAAAGCGAGAGCGCGCGAATGCACTCAAGCAAACACAAACAGCACTTCACGATGCGTATTTTTTTAAAAAATTGACAAAATAAATCAAAAATAAATCAAAAATAAAAATAAGTGGAAAAGGCGAAGTGCGCGAGCACACAGGATCAAAGACAAGCAGCGCAGCTTGATGCGTAGTAAAAAAAATAATAAATAGACAACTGGTCGACCTCATTAGAAATAAAAACCCAAAAGATTAGATAGACAAACAAACAAACACATAAATGTGGAGAGAAGGGCAGTGAGCGCAGGAGCAAAGGTAAACAGCAGACAGACCTGAATCCTTATCTTTACAAGGTCGACCTCAGAACTTTGTTCAGTTTGTCTGGGTGACGGATAATGGAAGGAAGGGCAGGCCACTGGTCGACTTCATTTAAATAAACAAATGAAAAATAAGATAAACTCTCAGGAATAGATAAATAATAACAAAAAAATTGTAAAGTGGAGAAAGCGAGAGCGCGCGAATGCACTCAAGCAAACACAAACAGCACAGCACGATGCGTATTTTTTTTAAAATTGACAAAATAAATCAAAAATAAATCAAAAATAAAAATAAGTGGAAAACGCGAGTGTGCGCGAGCACACAGGAGCAAAGACAAGCAGCGAAGCTTGATGCGTAGTAACGAAAATAATAAATAGACAACTGGTCGACCTCATTAGAAAAAAAACCCAAAAGATTAGATAGACATACAAACAAACACATAAATGTGGATAGAAGGGCAGTGCGCGCAGGAGCAAAGGTAAACAGCAGACAGACCTGAATCCTTATCTTTACAAGGTCGACCTCAGAACTTTGTTCAGTTTTTCTCGGTGACGGATAATGGAAGGAAGGGCAGGCAACTGGTCGACTTCATTTAAATAAACAAATAAAAAATAATATAAACTCTCAGGAATAGATAAATAATAACAAAAAAATTGAAAAGTGGAGAAAGCGAGAGCGCGCGAATGCACTCAAGCAAACACAAACAGCACAGCAGGATGCGTATTTTTTTAAAAAATTGACACAATAAATCAAAAATAAATCAAAAATAAAAATAAGTGGAAAAGGCGAAGTGCGCGAGCACACAGGAGCAAAGACAAGCAGCGCAGCTTGATGCGTAGTAAAAAAAATAATAAATAGACAACTGGTCGACCTCATTAGAAATAAAACCCAAAAGATTAGATAGACAAACAAACAAACACATAAATGTGGAGAGAAGGGCAGTGCGCGCAGGATCAAAGGTAAACAGCAAACAGACCTGAATACTTATCTTTACAAGGTCGACCTCAGAACTTTGTTCAGTTTGTCTCGGTGACGGATAATGGAAGGAAGGGCAGGCAACTGGTCAACTTCATTTAAATAAACAAATAAAAAATAAGATAAACTCTCAGGAATAGATAAATAATAACAAAAAAATTGTAAAGTGGAGAAAGCGAGAGCACGCGAATGCACTCAAGCAAACACAAACAGCACAGCACGATGCGTATTTTTTTTTAAAATTGACAAAATAAATCAAAAATAAATCAAAAATAAAAATAAGTGGAAAATGCGAGAGTGCGCGAGCACACAGGAGCAAAGAGAAGCAGCGCAGCTTGATGCGTAGTAAAAAAAATAATAAATAGACAACTGGTCGACCTCATTAGAAATAAAAACCCAAAAGATTAGATAGACAAACAAACAAACACATAAATGTGGAGAGAAGGGCAGTGCGCGCAGGAGCAAAGGTAAACAACAGACAGACCTGAATCCTTATCTTTACAAGGTCGACCTCAGAACTTTGTTCAGTTTGTCTCGGTGACGGATAATGGAAGGAAGGGCAGGCAACTGGTCGAGTTCATTTAAATAAACAAATAAAAATTAAGATAAACTCTCAGGAATAGATAAATAATAACAATAAATTGTAAAGTGGAGAAAGCGAGAGCGCGCGAATGCACTCAAGCAAACACAAACAGCACAGCACGATGCGTATTTTTTTTTAAATTGACAAAATAAATCAAAAATAAATCAAAAATAAAAATAAGTGGAAAAGGCGAGAGTGCGCGAGCACACAGGAGCAAAGACAAGCAGCGCAGCTTGATGCGTAGTAAAAAAAATAATAAATAGACAACTGGTCGACCTCATTAGAAATAAAAACCCAAAAGATTAGATAGACAAACAAACAAGCACATAAATGTGGAGAGAAGGGCAGTGCGCGCAGGATCAAAGGTAAACAGCAAACAGACCTGAATACTTATCTTTAAAAGGTCGACCTCAGAACTTTGTTCAGTTTGTCTCGGTGACGGATAATGGAAGGAAGGGCAGGCAACTGGTCAACTTCATTTAAATAAACAAATAAAAATTAAGATAAACTCTCAGGAATAGATAAATAATAACAAAAAAATTGTAAAGTGCAGAAAATGAGAGCGCGCGAATGCACTCAAGCAAACACAAACAGCACAGCACGATGCGTTTTTTTTTTAAATTGACAAAATAAATCAAAAATAAATCAAAAATAAAAATAAGTGGAAAAGGCGAGAGTGCGCGAGCACACATGCGGGCAGGAGCAAAGGTAAACAGCAGACAGACCTGAATCCTTATCATTACAAGGTCGACCTCAGAACTTTGTTCAGTTTTTCTCGGTGACGGATAATGGAAGGAAGGGCAGGCAACTGGTCGACATCATTTAAATAAACAAATAAAAATAATATAAACTCTCAGGAATAGATAAATAATAACAAAAAAATTGTAAAGTGGAGAAAGCGAGAGCGCGCGAATGCACTCAAGCAAACACAAACAGCACTTCACGATGCGTATTTTTTTAAAAAATTGACAAAATAAATCAAAAATAAATCAAAAATAAAAATAAGTGGAAAAGGCGAAGTGCGCGAGCACACAGGATCAAAGACAAGCAGCGCAGCTTGATGCGTAGTAAAAAAAATAATAAATAGACAACTGGTCGACCTCATTAGAAATAAAAACCCAAAAGATTAGATAGACAAACAAACAAACACATAAATGTGGAGAGAAGGGCAGTGAGCGCAGGAGCAAAGGTAAACAGCAGACAGACCTGAATCCTTATCTTTACAAGGTCGACCTCAGAACTTTGTTCAGTTTGTCTGGGTGACGGATAATGGAAGGAAGGGCAGGCCACTGGTCGACTTCATTTAAATAAACAAATGAAAAATAAGATAAACTCTCAGGAATAGATAAATAATAACAAAAAAATTGTAAAGTGGAGAAAGCGAGAGCGCGCGAATGCACTCAAGCAAACACAAACAGCACAGCACGATGCGTATTTTTTTTAAAATTGACAAAATAAATCAAAAATAAATCAAAAATAAAAATAAGTGGAAAACGCGAGTGTGCGCGAGCACACAGGAGCAAAGACAAGCAGCGAAGCTTGATGCGTAGTAACGAAAATAATAAATAGACAACTGGTCGACCTCATTAGAAAAAAAACCCAAAAGATTAGATAGACATACAAACAAACACATAAATGTGGATAGAAGGGCAGTGCGCGCAGGAGCAAAGGTAAACAGCAGACAGACCTGAATCCTTATCTTTACAAGGTCGACCTCAGAACTTTGTTCAGTTTTTCTCGGTGACGGATAATGGAAGGAAGGGCAGGCAACTGGTCGACTTCATTTAAATAAACAAATAAAAAATAATATAAACTCTCAGGAATAGATAAATAATAACAAAAAAATTGAAAAGTGGAGAAAGCGAGAGCGCGCGAATGCACTCAAGCAAACACAAACAGCACAGCAGGATGCGTATTTTTTTAAAAAATTGACACAATAAATCAAAAATAAATCAAAAATAAAAATAAGTGGAAAAGGCGAAGTGCGCGAGCACACAGGAGCAAAGACAAGCAGCGCAGCTTGATGCGTAGTAAAAAAAATAATAAATAGACAACTGGTCGACCTCATTAGAAATAAAAACCCAAAAGATTAGATAGACAAACAAACAAACACATAAATGTGGAGAGAAGGGCAGTGAGCGCAGGAGGAAATGTAAACAGCAGACAGACCTGAATCCTTATCTTTACAAGGTCGACCTCAGAACTTTGTTCAGGTTGTGTCGGTGACGGATAATGGAAGGAAGGGCAGGCAACTGGTCGACTTCATTTAAATAAACAAATAAAAAATAAGATAAACTCTCAGGAATAGATAAATGATAACAAAAAAATTGTAAAGTGGAGAAAGCGAGAGCGCGCGAATGCACTCAAGCAAACACAAACAGCACAGCACGATGCGTATTTTTTTAAAAAAATTGACAAAATAAATCAAAAATAAATCAAAAATAAAAATAAGTGGAAAAGGCGAGAGTGCGCGAGCACACAGGAGCAAAGACAAGCAGCGCAGCTTGATGCGTAGTAAAAAAAGTAATAAATAGACAACTGGTCGACCTCATTAGAAATAAAAACCCAAAAGATTAGATAGACAAACAAACAAACACATAAATGTGGAGAGAAGGGCAGTGCGCGCAGGAGCAAAGGTAAACAGCAGACAGACCTGAATCCTTATATTTACAAGGTCGACCTCAGAACTTTGTTCAGTTTGTCTCGGTGACGGATAATGGAAGGAAGGGCAAGCAACTGGTCGACTTCATTTAAATAAACAAATAAAAAATAAGATAAACTCTCAGGAATAGATAAATAATATCCAAAAAATTGTAAAGTGGAGAAAGCGAGAGCGCACGAATGCACTCAAGCAAACACAAACGGCACAGCACGATGCGTATTTTTTTTTATATTGACAAAATAAATCAAAAATAAATAAAAAATAACAATAAGTGGAAAAGGCGAGAGTGAGCGAGCACACAGGAGCAAAGACAAGCAGCGCAGCTTGATGCGTAGTAAAAAAAATAATAAATAGACAAGTGGTCGACCTCATTAGAAATAAAAACCCAAAAGATTAGATAGACAAACAAACAAACACATAAATGTGGAGAGAAGGGCAGTGCGCGCAGGAGCAAAGGTAAACAGCAGACAGACCTGAATCCTTATCTTTACAAGGTCGACCTCAGAACTTTGTTCAGTTTGTCTCGGTGACGGATAATGGAAGGAAGGGCAGGCAACTGGTCGAGTTCATTTAAATAAACAAATAAAAATTAAGATAAACTCTCAGGAATAGATAAATAATAACAATAAATTGTAAAGTGGAGAAAGCGAGAGCGCGCGAATGCACTCAAGCAAACACAAACAGCACAGCACGATGCGTATTTTTTTTTAAATTGACAAAATAAATCAAAAATAAATCAAAAATAAAAATAAGTGGAAAAGGCGAGAGTGCGCGAGCACACAGGAGCAAAGACAAGCAGCGCAGCTTGATGCGTAGTAAAAAAAATAATAAATAGACAACTGGTCGACCTCATTAGAAATAAAAACCCAAAAGATTAGATAGACAAACAAACAAGCACATAAATGTGGAGAGAAGGGCAGTGCGCGCAGGATCAAAGGTAAACAGCAAACAGACCTGAATACTTATCTTTAAAAGGTCGACCTCAGAACTTTGTTCAGTTTGTCTCGGTGACGGATAATGGAAGGAAGGGCAGGCAACTGGTCAACTTCATTTAAATAAACAAATAAAAATTAAGATAAACTCTCAGGAATAGATAAATAATAACAAAAAAATTGTAAAGTGCAGAAAATGAGAGCGCGCGAATGCACTCAAGCAAACACAAACAGCACAGCACGATGCGTTTTTTTTTTAAATTGACAAAATAAATCAAAAATAAATCAAAAATAAAAATAAGTGGAAAAGGCGAGAGTGCGCGAGCACACATGCGGGCAGGAGCAAAGGTAAACAGCAGACAGACCTGAATCCTTATCATTACAAGGTCGACCTCAGAACTTTGTTCAGTTTTTCTCGGTGACGGATAATGGAAGGAAGGGCAGGCAACTGGTCGACATCATTTAAATAAACAAATAAAAATAATATAAACTCTCAGGAATAGATAAATAATAACAAAAAAATTGTAAAGTGGAGAAAGCGAGAGCGCGCGAATGCACTCAAGCAAACACAAACAGCACTTCACGATGCGTATTTTTTTAAAAAATTGACAAAATAAATCAAAAATAAATCAAAAATAAAAATAAGTGGAAAAGGCGAAGTGCGGGAGCACACAGGATCAAAGACAAGCAGCGCAGCTTGATGCGTAGTAAAAAAAATAATAAATAGACAACTGGTCGACCTCATTAGAAATAAAAACCCAAAAGATTAGATAGACAAACAAACAAACACATAAATGTGGAGAGAAGGGCAGTGAGCGCAGGAGCAAAGGTAAACAGCAGACAGACCTGAATCCTTATCTTTACAAGGTCGACCTCAGAACTTTGTTCAGTTTGTCTGGGTGACGGATAATGGAAGGAAGGGCAGGCCACTGGTCGACTTCATTTAAATAAACAAATGAAAAATAAGATAAACTCTCAGGAATAGATAAATAATAACAAAAAAATTGTAAAGTGGAGAAAGCGAGAGCGCGCGAATGCACTCAAGCAAACACAAACAGCACAGCACGATGCGTATTTTTTTTAAAATTGACAAAATAAATCAAAAATAAATCAAAAATAAAAATAAGTGGAAAACGCGAGTGTGCGCGAGCACACAGGAGCAAAGACAAGCAGCGAAGCTTGATGCGTAGTAACGAAAATAATAAATAGACAACTGGTCGACCTCATTAGAAAAAAAACCCAAAAGATTAGATAGACATACAAACAAACACATAAATGTGGATAGAAGGGCAGTGCGCGCAGGAGCAAAGGTAAACAGCAGACAGACCTGAATCCTTATCTTTACAAGGTCGACCTCAGAACTTTGTTCAGTTTTTCTCGGTGACGGATAATGGAAGGAAGGGCAGGCAACTGGTCGACTTCATTTAAATAAACAAATAAAAAATAATATAAACTCTCAGGAATAGATAAATAATAACAAAAAAATTGAAAAGTGGAGAAAGCGAGAGCGCGCGAATGCACTCAAGCAAACACAAACAGCACAGCAGGATGCGTATTTTTTTAAAAAATTGACACAATAAATCAAAAATAAATCAAAAATAAAAATAAGTGGAAAAGGCGAAGTGCGCGAGCACACAGGAGCAAAGACAAGCAGCGCAGCTTGATGCGTAGTAAAAAAAATAATAAATAGACAACTGGTCGACCTCATTAGAAATAAAAACCCAAAAGATTAGATAGACAAACAAACAAACACATAAATGTGGAGAGAAGGGCAGTGAGCGCAGGAGGAAATGTAAACAGCAGACAGACCTGAATCCTTATCTTTACAAGGTCGACCTCAGAACTTTGTTCAGGTTGTGTCGGTGACGGATAATGGAAGGAAGGGCAGGCAACTGGTCGACTTCATTTAAATAAACAAATAAAAAATAAGATAAACTCTCAGGAATAGATAAATGATAACAAAAAAATTGTAAAGTGGAGAAAGCGAGAGCGCGCGAATGCACTCAAGCAAACACAAACAGCACAGCACGATGCGTATTTTTTTAAAAAAATTGACAAAATAAATCAAAAATAAATCAAAAATAAAAATAAGTGGAAAAGGCGAGAGTGCGCGAGCACACAGGAGCAAAGACAAGCAGCGCAGCTTGATGCGTAGTAAAAAAAGTAATAAATAGACAACTGGTCGACCTCATTAGAAATAAAAACCCAAAAGATTAGATAGACAAACAAACAAACACATAAATGTGGAGAGAAGGGCAGTGCGCGCAGGAGCAAAGGTAAACAGCAGACAGACCTGAATCCTTATATTTACAAGGTCGACCTCAGAACTTTGTTCAGTTTGTCTCGGTGACGGATAATGGAAGGAAGGGCAAGCAACTGGTCGACTTCATTTAAATAAACAAATAAAAAATAAGATAAACTCTCAGGAATAGATAAATAATATCCAAAAAATTGTAAAGTGGAGAAAGCGAGAGCGCACGAATGCACTCAAGCAAACACAAACGGCACAGCACGATGCGTATTTTTTTTTATATTGACAAAATAAATCAAAAATAAATAAAAAATAACAATAAGTGGAAAAGGCGAGAGTGAGCGAGCACACAGGAGCAAAGACAAGCAGCGCAGCTTGATGCGTAGTAAAAAAAATAATAAATAGACAAGTGGTCGACCTCATTAGAAATAAAAACCCAAAAGATTAGATAGACAAACAAACAAACACATAAATGTGGAGAGAAGGGCAGTGCGCGCAGGAGCAAAGGTAAACAGCAGACAGACCTGAATCCTTATCTTTACAAGGTCGACCTCAGAACTTTGTTCAGTTTGTCTCGGTGACGGATAATGGAAGGAAGGGCAGGCAACTGGTCGACTTCATTTAAATAAACAAATAAAAAATAAGATAAACTCTCAGGAATAGATAAATAATAACAAAAAAATTGTAAAGTGGAGAAAGCGAGAGCGCGCGAATGCACTCAAGCAAACACAAACAACACAGCACGATGCGTATTTTTTTTTAATTGACAAAATAAATCAAAAATAAATCAAAAATAAAAATAAGTGGAAAATGCGAGAGTGCGCGAGCACACTGGAGCAAAGACAAGAAGCGCACCTTGATGCGTAGTAAAAAAAATAATAAATAGACAACTGGTCGACCTCATTAGAAATAAAAACCCAAAAGATTAGATAGACAAACCAACAAACACATAAATGTGGAGAGAAGGGCAGTGCGGGCAGGAGCAAAGGTAAACAGCAGACAGACCTGAATCCTTATCTTTACAAGGTCGACCTCAGAACTTTGTTCAGTTTGTCTCGGTGACGGATAATGGAAGGAAGGGCAGGCAACTGGTCGACTTCATTTAAATAAACAAATAAAAATAATATAAACTCTCAGGAATAGATAAATAATAACAAAAAAATTGTAAAGTGGAGAAAGCGAGAGCGCGCGAATGCACTCAAGCAAACACAAACAGCACAGCACGATGCGTAATTTTTTTTTAAATTGACAAAATAAATCAAAAATAAATCAAAAATAAAAATAAGTGGAAAAGGCGAGAGTGCGCGAGCACACAGGAGCAAAGACAAGCAGCGCAGCTTGATGCGTAGTAAAAAAAATAATAAATAGACAACTGGTCGACCTCATTAGAAATAAAAACCCAAAAGATTAGATAGACAAACAAACTAACACATAAATGTGGAGAGAAGGACAGTGCGCGCAGGAGCAAATGTAAACAGCAGACAGACCTGAATCCTTATCTTTACAAGGTCGACCTCAGAACTTTGTTCAGTTTGTCTCGGTGACGGATAATGGAAGGAAGGGCAGGCAACTGGTCGACTTCATTTAAATAAACAAATAAAAAATAAGATAAACTCTCAGGAATAGATAAATAATAACAAAAAAATTGTAAAGTGGAGAAAGCGAGAGCGCGCAAATGCACTCAAGCAAACACAAACAGCACAGCACGATGCGTATTTTTTTTAAAAATTGACAAAATAAATCAAAAATAAATCAAAAATAAAAATAAGTGGAAAAGGCGAGAGTGCGCGAGCACACAGGAGCAAAGACAAGCAGCGCAGCTTGATGCGTAGTAAAAAAAATAATAAATAGACAACTGGTCGACCTCATTAGAAATAAAACCCAAAAGATTAGATAGACAAACAAACAAACACATAAATGTGGAGAGAAGGGCAGTGCGCGCAGGATCAAAGGTAAACAGCAAACAGACCTGAATACTTATCTTTACAAGGTCGACCTCAGAACTTTGTTCAGTTTGTCTCGGTGACGGATAATGGAAGGAAGGGCAGGCAACTGGTCAACTTCATTTAAATAAACAAATAAAAAATAAGATAAACTCTCAGGAATAGATAAATAATAACAAAAAAATTGTAAAGTGGAGAAAGCGAGAGCACGCGAATGCACTCAAGCAAACACAAACAGCACAGCACGATGCGTATTTTTTTTTTAAAATTGACAAAATAAATCAAAAATAAATCAAAAATAAAAATAAGTGGAAAATGCGAGAGTGCGCGAGCACACAGGAGCAAAGAGAAGCAGCGCAGCTTGATGCGTAGTAAAAAAAATAATAAATAGACAACTGGTCGACCTCATTAGAAATAAAAACCCAAAAGATTAGATAGACAAACAAACAAACACATAAATGTGGAGAGAAGGGCAGTGCGCGCAGGAGCAAAGGTAAACAACAGACAGACCTGAATCCTTATCTTTACAAGGTCGACCTCAGAACTTTGTTCAGTTTGTCTCGGTGACGGATAATGGAAGGAAGGGCAGGCAACTGGTCGAGTTCATTTAAATAAACAAATAAAAATTAAGATAAACTCTCAGGAATAGATAAATAATAACAATAAATTGTAAAGTGGAGAAAGCGAGAGCGCGCGAATGCACTCAAGCAAACACAAACAGCACAGCACGATGCGTATTTTTTTTTAAATTGACAAAATAAATCAAAAATAAATCAAAAATAAAAATAAGTGGAAAAGGCGAGAGTGCGCGAGCACACAGGAGCAAAGACAAGCAGCGCAGCTTGATGCGTAGTAAAAAAAATAATAAATAGACAACTGGTCGACCTCATTAGAAATAAAAACCCAAAAGATTAGATAGACAAACAAACAAGCACATAAATGTGGAGAGAAGGGCAGTGCGCGCAGGATCAAAGGTAAACAGCAAACAGACCTGAATACTTATCTTTAAAAGGTCGACCTCAGAACTTTGTTCAGTTTGTCTCGGTGACGGATAATGGAAGGAAGGGCAGGCAACTGGTCAACTTCATTTAAATAAACAAATAAAAAATAAGATAAACTCTCAGGAATAGATAAATAATAACAAAAAAATTGTAAAGTGGAGAAAGCGAGAGCACGCGAATGCACTCAAGCAAACACAAACAGCACAGCACGATGCGTATTTTTTTTTTAAAATTGACAAAATAAATCAAAAATAAATCAAAAATAAAAATAAGTGGAAAATGCGAGAGTGCGCGAGCACACAGGAGCAAAGAGAAGCAGCGCAGCTTGATGCGTAGTAAAAAAAATAATAAATAGACAACTGGTCGACCTCATTAGAAATAAAAACCCAAAAGATTAGATAGACAAACAAACAAACACATAAATGTGGAGAGAAGGGCAGTGCGCGCAGGAGCAAATGTAAACAACAGACAGACCTGAATCCTTATCTTTACAAGGTCGACCTCAGAACTTTGTTCAGTTTGTCTCGGTGACGGATAATGGAAGGAAGGGCAGGCAACTGGTCGAGTTCATTTAAATAAACAAATAAAAATTAAGATAAACTCTCAGGAATAGATAAATAATAACAATAAATTGTAAAGTGGAGAAAGCGAGAGCGCGCGAATGCACTCAAGCAAACACAAACAGCACAGCACGATGCGTATTTTTTTTTAAATTGACAAAATAAATCAAAAATAAATCAAAAATAAAAATAAGTGGAAAAGGCGAGAGTGCGCGAGCACACCGGAGCAAATGCAAGCAGCGCAGCTTGATGCGTAGTAAAAAAAATAATAAGTAGACAACTGGTCGACCTCATTAGAAATAAAAACCCAAAAGATTAGATAGACAAACAAACAAACACATAAATGTGGAGAGAAGGGCAGTGCGCGCAGGAGCAAAGGTAAACAGCAGACAGACCTGAATCCTTATCTTTACAAGGTCGACCTCAGAACTTTGTTCAGTTTGTCTCGGTGACGGATAATGGAAGGAAGGGCAGGCAACTGGTCGACTTCATTTAAATAAACAAATAAAAAATAAGATAAACTCTCAGGAATAGATAAATAATAAAAAAAAAATTGTAAAGTGGACAAAGCGAGAGCGCGCGAATGCACTCAAGGAAACACAAACAGCACAGCACGATGCGTATTTTTTTTTAAAATTGACAAAATAAATCAAAAATAAATCAAAAATAAAAATAAGTGTAAAAGGCGAGAGTGCGCGAGCACACAGGAGCAAACACAAGCAGCGCAGCTTGATGCGTAGTAAAAAAAATAATAAATAGACAACTGGTCGACCTCATTAGAAATAAAAACCCAAAAGATTAGATAGACAAACAAACAAACACATAAATGTGGAGAGAAGGGCAGTGCACGCAGGAGCAAAGGTAAACAGCAGATAGACTTGAATCCTCATGTTTCCAAGGTCGACCTCAGAACTTTGTTCAGTTTGTCTCGGTGACGGATAATGGAAGGAAGGGCAGGTAACTGGTCGACTTCATTTAAATAAACAAAAAAAAATAAGATAAACTCTCAGGAATAGAAAAATAATAACAAAAAAATTGTAAAGTGGAGAAAGCGAGAGCGCGCGAATGCACTCAAGCAAACATAAACAGCACAGCACGATGCGTATTTTTTTTTAAATTGACAAAATAAATCAAAAATAAATCAAAAATAAAAATAAGTGGAAAAGGCGAGACTGCACGAGCACACAGGAGCAAAGACAAGCAGTGCAGCTTGATGCGTAGTAAAAAAAATAATAAATAGACAACTGGTCGACCTCATTAGAAATAAAAACCCAAAAGATTAGATAGACAAACAAACAAACACATAAATGTGGAGAGAAGGGCAGTGCGGGCAGGAGCAAAGGTAAACAGCAGACAGACCTGAATCCTTATCTTTACAAGGTCGACCTCAGAAATTTGTTCAGATTGTCTTGGTGACGGATAATGGAAGGAAGGGCAGGCAAGTGGTCGACTTCATTTAAATAAACAAATAAAAAATGAGATAAACTCTCAGGAATAGATAAATAATAACAAAAAAAATTCTAAAGTGGAGAAAGCGAGAGAGCGCGAATGCACTCAAGCAAACACAAACAGCACAGCACAATGCGTATTTTTTTTTAAAATTGACAAAATAAATCACAAATAAAAATAAGTGGAAAAGACGAGAGTGCGCGAGCACACAGGAGCAAAGACAAGCAGCGCAGCTTGATGCGTAGTAAAAAAAATAATAAATAGAAAACTGGTCGAACTCATTAGAAATAAAAACCCAAAAGATTAGATAGACAAACAAACAAAAACATAAATGTGGAGAGAAGGGCAGTGCGGGCAGGAGCAAAGGTAAACAACAGACAGACCTGAATCCTTATCTTTACAAGGTCGACCTCAGAAATTTGTTCAGTTTGTCTTGGTGACGGATAATGGAAGGAAGGGCAGGCAACTTGTCGACTTCATTTAAATAAACAAATAAAAAATGAGATAAACTCTCAGGAATAGATAAATAATAACAAAAAAAATTGTAAAGTGGAGAAAGCGAGAGAGCGCGAATGCACTCAAGCAAACACAAACAGCACAGCACGATGCGTATTTTTTTTTAAATTGGCAATGTAAATCAAAAATAAATCAAAAATAAAAATAAGTGGAAAAGGCGAGAGTGCGCGAGCACACAGGAGCAAAGACAAGCAGCGCAGCTTGATGCGTAGTAAAAAAAATAATAAATAGACAACTGGTCGACCTCATTAGAAATAAAAACCCAAAACATTAGAGAGACAAACAAACAAACACATAAATGTGGAGAGATGGGCAGTGGGCGCAGGAGCAAAGGTAAACAGCAGACAGACCTGAATCCTTATCTTTACAAGGTCAACCTCAGAACTTTGTTCAGTTTGTCTCGGTGACGGATAATGGAAGGAAGGGCAGGCAACTGGTCGACTTCATTTAAATAAACAATTAAAAAATAAGATAAACTCTCAGGAATAGATAAATAATAACAAAAAAATTGTAAAGTGGAGAAAGCGAGAGCACGCGAATGCACTCAAGCAAACACAAACAGCACAGCACGATGCGTATTTTTTTTAAATTGACAAAATAAATCAAAAATAACAATAAGTGAAAAAGGCGAGAGTGCGCGAGCACACAGGAGCAAAGACAAGCAGCGCAGCTTGATGCGTAGTAAAAAAAATAATAAATAGACAACTGGTCGACCTCATTAGAAATAAAAACCCAAAAGATTAGATAGACAAACAAACAAACACATAAATGTGGAGAGAAGGGCAGTGCGCGCAGGAGCAAAGGTAAACAGCAGACAGACCTGAATCCTTATCTTTACAAGGTCGACCTCAGAACTTTGTTCAGTTTGTCTCGGTGACGGATAATGGAAGGAAGGGCAGGCAACTGGTCGACTTCATTTAAATAAACAAATAAAAAATAAGATAAACTCTCAGGAATAGATAAATAATAACAAAAAAATTGTAAAGTGGAGAAAGCGAGAGCGCGCGAATGCACTCAAGCAAACACAAACAGCACAGCACGATGCGTATTTTTTTTTAAATTGAGAAAATAAATCAAAAATAAATCAAAAATAAAAATAAGTGGAAAAGGCGAGAGTGCGCGAGCACACAGGAGCAAAGACAAGCAGCCCAGCTTGATGCGTAGTAAAAAAAACAATAAATAGACAACTGGTCGACCTCACTAGAAATAAAAACCCAAAAGATTAGATAGACAAACAAACAAACACATAAATGTGGAGAGAAGGGCAGTGCGCGCAGGAGCAAAGGTAAACAGCAGACAGACCTGAATCCTTATCTTTACAAGGTCGACCTCAGAACTTTGTTCAGTTTGTCTCGGTGACGGATAATGGAAGGAAGGGCAGGCAACTGGTCGACTTCATTTAAATAAACAAATAAAAAATAAGATAAACTCTCAGGAATAGATAAATAATAACAAAAAAATTGTAAAGTGCAGAAAGCGAGAGCGCGCGAATGCACTCAAGCAAACACAAACAGCACAGCACGATGCGTATTTTTTTTAAATTGACAAAATAAATCAAAAATAACAATAAGTGAAAAAGGCGAGAGTGCGCGAGCACACAGGAGCAAAGACAAGCAGCGCAGCTTGATGCGTAGTAAAAAAAATAATAAATAGACAACTGGTCGACCTCATTTGAAATAAAAACCCAAAAGATTAGATAGACAAACAAACAAACACATAAATGTGGAGAGAAGGGCAGTGCGCGCAGGAGCAAAGGTAAACAGCAGACAGACCTGAATCCTTATCTTTACAAGGTCGACCTCAGAACTTTGTTCAGTTTGTCTCGGTGACGGATAATGGAAGGAAGGGCAGGCAACTGGTCGACTTCATTTAAATAAACAAATAAAAAATAAGATAAACTCTCAGGAATAGATAAATAATAACCAAAAAATTGTAAAGTGGAGAAAGCGAGAGCGCGCGAATGCACTCAAGCAAACACAAACAGCACAGCACGATGCGTATTTTTTTTTATATTGACAAAATAAATAAAAAATAAATCAAAAATAACAATAAGTGGAAAAGGCGAGAGTGTGTGAGCACACAGGAGCAAAGACAAGAAGCGCAGCTTGATGCGCAGCAAAAAAAATAATAAATAGACAACTGGTCGACCTCATTAGAAATAAAAACGCAAAAGATTAGATAGACAAACAAACAAACACATAAATGTGGAGAGAAGGGCAGTGCGCTCAGGAGCAAAGGTAAACAGCAGACAGACCTGAATCCTTATCTTTACAAGGTCGACCTCAGAACTTTGTTCAGTTTGTCTCGGTGACGGATAATGGAAGGAAGGGCAGGCAACTGGTCGACTTCATTTAAATAAACAAATAAAAAATAAGATAAACTCTCAGGAATAGATAAATAATAACAAAAAAATTGTAAAGTGGAGAAAGCGAGAGCGCGCGAATGCACTCAAGCAAACACAAACAGCACAGCACGATGCGTATTTTTTTTTTAAATTGACAAAATAAATCAAAAATAAATCAAAAATAAAAATAAGTGGAAAAGGGCTGGGGATATAGCCTAGTGGCAAGAGTGCCTGCCTCGGATACACGAGGCCCTAGGTTCGATTCCCCAGCACCACATATACAGAAAACGGCCAGAAGCGGCGCTGTTTCTCAAGTGGCAGAGTGCTAGCCTTGAGCGGGAAGAACCCAGGGACGGTGCTCCGGCCCTGAGTCCAAGGCCCAGGACTGGCCAAAAAAAAAAAAAAAAAAAAAACAAAAATAAGTGGAAAAGGCGAGAGTGCGCGAGCACACAGGAGCAAAGACAAGCAGCGCAGCTTGATGCGTAGTAAAAAAAATAATAAATAGACAACTAGTCGACCTCATTAGAAATAAAAACCCAAAAAATTAGATAGACAAACAAACAAACACATAAATGTGGAGAGAAGGGCAGTGCGCGCAGGAGCAAAGGTAAACAGCAGACAGACCTGAATCCTTATCTTTACAAGGTCGACCTCAGAACTTTGTTCAGTTTGTCTCGGTGAGGGATAATGGAAGGAAGGGCAGGCAACTGGTCGACTTCATTTAAATAAACAAATAAAAAATAAGATAAACTCTCAGGAATAGATAAATAATAACAAAAAAATTGTAAAGTGCAGAAAGCGAGAGCGCGGGAATGCACTCAAGCAAACACAAACAGCACAGCACGATGCGTATTTTTTTTTAAATTGACAAAATAAATCAAAAATAAATAAAAAATAAAAATAAGTGGAAAAGGCGAGAGTGCGCGAGCACACAGGAGCAAAGTCAAGCAGCGCAGCTTGATGCGTAGTAAAAAAAAATAATAAATAGACAACTGGTCGACCTCATTAGAAATAAAAACCCAAAAGATTAGATAGACAAACAAACAAACACATAAATGTGGAGAGAAGGGCAGTGCGCGCAGGAGCAAAGGTAAACAGCAGACAGACCTGAATCCTTATCTTTACAAGGTCGACCTCAGAACTTTGTTCAGTTTGTCTCGGTGAGGGATAATGGAAGGAAGGGCAGGCAACTGGTCGACTTCATTTAAATAAACAAATAAAAAATAAGATAAACTCTCAGGAATAAATAAATAATAACAAAAAAATTGTAAAGTGGAGAAAGCGAGAGCGCGCGAATGCACTCAAGCAAACACAACAGCACAGCACGATGCGTATTTTTTTTAAAATTGACAAAATAAATCAAAAATAAATCAAAAATAAAAATAAGTGGAAAAGGCGAGAGTGTGCGAGCACACAGGAGCAAAGACAAGCAGCGCAGCTTGATGCGTAGTAAAAAAAAAATAAATAGACAACTGGTCGACCTCATTAGAAATAAAAACCCAAAAGATTAGATAGACAAACAAACAAACACATAAATGTGGAGAGATGGGCAGTGTGCGCAGGAGCAAAGGTAAACAGCAGACAGACCTGAATCCTTATCTTTACAAGGTCGACCTCAGAACTTTGTTCAGTTTGACTCGGTGACGGATAATGGAAGGAAGGGCAGGCAACTGGTCGACTTCATTTAAATAAACAAATAAAAAATAAGATAAACTCTCAGGAATAGATAAATGATAACAAAAAAATTGTAAAGTGGAGAAAGCGAGAGCACGCGAATGCACTCAAGCAAACACAAACAGCACAGCACGATGCGTAGTTTTTTATATTGACAAAATAAATCAAAAATAAATCAAAAATAACAATATGTGGAAAAGGCGAGAGTGCGCGAGCACACAGGAGCAAAGACAAGCAGCGCAGCTTGATGCGTAGTAAAAAAAATAATAAATAGACAACTGGTCGACCTCATTAGAAATAAAAACCCAAAAGATTCGATAGACAAACAAACAAACACATAAATGTGGAGAGAAGGGCAGTGCGCGCAGGAGCAAAGGTAAACAGCAGACAGACCTGAATCCTTATCTTTACAAGGTCGACCTCAGAACTTTGTTCAGTTTGTCTCGGTGACGGATAATGGAAGGAAGGGCAGGCAACTGGTCGACTTCATTTAAATAAACAAATAAAAAATAATATAAACTCTCAGGAATAGATAAATAATAACAAAAAAATTGTAAAGTGGAGAAAGCGAGAGCACGCGAGTGCACTCAAGCAAACACAAACAGCACAGCACGATGCGTATTTTTTTAAAAAATTGACAAAATAAATCAAAAATAAATCAAAAATAAAAATAAGTGGAAAAGGCGAGAGTGCGCGAGCACACAGGAGCAAAGATAAGCAGCGCAGCTTGATGCGTAGTAAAAAAAATAATAAATAGACAACTGGTCGACCTCATTAGAAATAAAAACCCAAAAGATTAGATAGACAAACAAACAAACACATAAATGTGGAGAGAAGGGCAGTGAGCGCAGGAGCAAATGTAAACAGCAGACAGACCTGAATCCTTATCTTTACAAGGTTGACCTCAGAACTTTGTTCAGTTTGTCTCAGTGACGGATAATGGAAGGAAGGGCAGGCAACTGGTCGACTTCATTTAAATAACCAAAAAAAAAATAAGATAAACTCTCAGGAATAGATAAATAATAACAAAAAAATTGTAAAGTGGAGAAAGCGAGAGCGCGCGAATGCACTCAAGCAAACACAAACAGCACAGCACGATGCGTATTTTTTTAAAAAAATTGACAAAATAAATCAAAAATAAATCAAAAATAAAAATAACTGGAAAAGGCGAGAGTGCGCGAGCACACAGGAGCAAAGACAAGCAGCGCAGCTTGATGCGTAGTAAAAAAAATAATAAATAGACAACTGGTCGACCTCATTAGAAATAAAAACCCAAAAGATTGGATAGACAAACAAACAAACACATAAATGTGGAGAGAAGGGCAGTGCGCGCAGGAGCAAAGGTAAACAGCAGACAGACCTGAATCCTTATCTTTACAAGGTCGACCTCAGAACTTTGTTCAGTTTGTCTCGGTGACGGATAATGGAAGGAAGGGCAGGCAACTGGTCGACTTCATTTAAATAAACAAATAAAAAATAAGATAAACTCTCAGGAATAGATAAATAATAACAAAAAAATTGTAAAGTGGAGAAACGAGAGCGCGCGAATGCACTCAAGCAAACACAAACAGCACAGCACGATGCGTATTTTTTTTAAAATTGACAAAATAAATCAAAAATAAATCAAAAATAAAAATAAGTGGAAAAGGCGAGAGTGCGCGAGCACACAGGAGCAAAGACAAGCAGCGCAGCTTGATGCGTAGTAAAAAAAATAATAAATAGACAACTGGTCGACCTCATTAGAAAAAAAACCCAAAAGATTAGATAGACAAACAAACAAACACATAAATGTGGAGAGAAGGGCAGTGCTCGAAGGAGAAAAGGTAAACAGCAGACAGACCTGAATCCTTATCTTTACAAGGTCGACCTCAGAACTTTGTTCAGTTTGTCTCGGTGACGGATAATGGAAGGAAGGGCAGGCAACTGGTCGACTTCATTTAAATAAACAAATAAAAAATAAGATAAACTCTCAGGAATAGATAAATAATAACAAAAAAATTGTAAAGTGGAGAAAGCGAGAGCGCGCGAATGCACTCAAGCAAACACAAACAGCACAGCACGATGCGTATTTTTTTTTTAAATTGACAAAATAAATCAAAAATAAATCAAAAATAAAAATAAGTGGAAAAGGCGAGATTGCGTGAGCACACAGGAGCAAAGACAAGCAGCGCAGCTTGACGCGTAGTAAAAAAAAATAATAAATAGACAACTGGTCGACCTCATTAGAAATAAAAACCCAAAAGATTAGATAGACAAACCAACAAACACATAAATGTGGAGAGAAGGGCAGTGCGGGCAGGAGCAAAGGTAAACAGCAGACAGACCTGAATCCTTATCTTTACAAGGTCGACCTCAGAACTTTGTTCAGTTTTTCTCGGTGACGGATAATGGAAGGAAGGGCAGGCAACTGGTCGACTTCATTTAAATAAACAAATAAAAAATAACATAAATTCTCAGGAATAGATAAATAATAACAAAAAAATTGTAAAGTGGAGAAAGCGAGAGCGCGCGAATGCACTCAAGCAAACACAAACAGCACAGCACGATGCGTATTTTTTTAAAAAATTGACAAAATAAATCAAAAATAAATCAAAAATAAAAATAAGTGGAAAATGCGAGAGTGCGCGAGCACACAGGAGCAAAGACAAGCAGCCCAGCTTGATGCGTAGTAAAAAAAACAATAAATAGACAACTGGTCGACCTCACTAGAAATAAAAACCCAAAAGATTAGATAGACAAACAAACAAACACATAAATGTGGAGAGAAGGGCAGTGCGCGCAGGAGCAAAGGTAAACAGCAGACAGACCTGAATCCTTATCTTTACAAGGTCGACCTCAGAACTTTGTTCAGTTTGTCTCGGTGACGGATAATGGAAGGAAGGGCAGGCAACTGGTCGACTTCATTTAAATAAACAAATAAAAAATAAGATAAACTCTCAGGAATAGATAAATAATAACAAAAAAATTGTAAAGTGCAGAAAGCGAGAGCGCGCGAATGCACTCAAGCAAACACAAACAGGACAGCACGATGCGTATTTTTTTTAAATTGACAAAATAAATCAAAAATAACAATAAGTGAAAAAGGCGAGAGTGCGCGAGCACACAGGAGCAAAGACAAGCAGCGCAGCTTGATGCGTAGTAAAAAAAATAATAAATAGACAACTGGTCGACCTCATTAGAAATAAAAACCCAAAAGATTAGATAGACAAACAAACAAACACATAAATGTGGAGAGAAGGGCAGTGCGCGCAGGAGCAAAGGTAAACAGCAGACAGACCTGAATCCTTATCTTTACAAGGTCGACCTCAGAACTTTGTTCAGTTTGTCTCGGTGACGGATAATGGAAGGAAGGGCAGGCAACTGGTCGACTTCATTTAAATAAACAAATAAAAAATAAGATAAACTCTCAGGAATAGATAAATAATAACAAAAAAATTGTAAAGTGGAGAAAGTGAGAGCGCGCGAATGCACTCAAGCAAACACAAACAGCACAGCACGATGCGTATATTTTTTTTTAAATTGACAAAATAAATCAAAAATAAATCAAAAATAAAAATAAGTGGAAAAGGGCTGGGGATATAGCCTAGTGGCAAGAGTGCCTGCCTCGGATACACGAGGCCCTAGGTTCGATTCCCCAGCACCACATATACAGAAAACGGCCAGAAGCGGCGCTGTGTCTCAAGTGGCAGAGTGCTAGCCTTGAGCGGGAAGAACCCAGGGACGGTGCTCCGGCCCTGAGTCCAAGGCCCAGGACTGGCCAAAAAAAAAAAAAAAAAAAAAAAAAAAAATAAGTGGAAAAGGCGAGAGTGCGCGAGCACACAGGAGCAAAGACAAGCAGCGCAGCTTGATGCGTAGTAAAAAAAAATAATAAATAGACAACTGGTCGACCTCATTAGAAATAAAAACCCAAAAGATTAGATAGACAAACAAACAAACACATAAATGTGGAGAGAAGGGCAGTGCGCGCAGGAGCAAAGGTAAACAGCAGACAGACCTGAATCCTTATCTTTACAAGGTCGACCTCAGAACTTTGTTCAGTTTGTCTCGGTGAGGGATAATGGAAGGAAGGGCAGGCAACTGGTCGACTTCATTTAAATAAACAAATAAAAAATAAGATAAACTCTCAGGAATAGATAAATAATAACAAAAAAATTGTAAAGTGGAGAAAGCGAGAGCGCGCGAATGCACTCAAGCAAACACAACAGCACAGCACGATGCGTATTTTTTTTAAATTGACAAAATAAATCAAAAATAAATCAAAAATAAAAATAAGTGGAAAAGGCGAGAGTGTGCGAGCACACAGGAGCAAAGACAAGCAGCGCAGCTTGATGCGTAGTAAAAAAAAAATAAATAGACAACTGGTCGACCTCATTAGAAATAAAAACCCAAAAGATTAGATAGACAAACAAACAAACACATAAATGTGGAGAGATGGGCAGTGTGCGCAGGAGCAAAGGTAAACAGCAGACAGACCTGAATCCTTATCTTTACAAGGTCGACCTCAGAACTTTGTTCAGTTTGACTCGGTGACGGATAATGGAAGGAAGGGCAGGCAACTGGTCGACTTCATTTAAATAAACAAATAAAAAATAAGATAAAGTCTCAGGAATAGATAAATGATAACAAAAAAATTGTAAAGTGGAGAAAGCGAGAGCACGCGAATGCACTCAAGCAAACACAAACAGCACAGCACGATGCGTATTTTTTTATATTGACAAAATAAATCAAAAATAAATCAAAAATAACAATATGTGGAAAAGGCGAGAGTGCGCGAGCACACAGGAGCAAAGACAAGCAGCGCAGCTTGATGCGTAGTAAAAAAAATAATAAATAGACAACTGGTAGACCTCATTAGAAATAAAAACCCAAAAGATTCGATAGACAAACAAACAAACACATAAATGTGGAGAGAAGGGCAGTGCGCGCAGGAGCAAAGGTAAACAGCAGACAGACCTGAATCCTTATCTTTACAAGGTCGACCTCAGAACTTTGTTCAGTTTGTCTCGGTGACGGATAATGGAAGGAAGGGCAGGCAACTGGTCGACTTCATTTAAATAAACAAATAAAAAATAATATAAACTCTCAGGAATAGATAAATAATAACAAAAAAATTGTAAAGTGGAGAAAGCGAGAGCACGCGAGTGCACTCAAGCAAACACAAACAGCACAGCACGATGCGTATTTTTTTAAAAAATGGACAAAATAAATCAAAAATAAATCAAAAATAAAAATAAGTGGAAAAGGCGAGAGTGCGCGAGCACACTGGAGCAAAGATAAGCAGCGCAGCTTGATGCGTAGTAAAAAAAATAATAAATAGACAACTGGTCGACCTCATTAGAAATAAAAACCCAAAAGATTAGATAGACAAACAAACAAACACATAAATGTGGAGAGAAGGGCAGTGAGCGCAGGAGCAAATGTAAACAGCAGACAGACCTGAATCCTTATCTTTACAAGGTTGACCTCAGAACTTTGTTCAGTTTGTCTCGGTGACGGATAATGGAAGGAAGGGCAGGCAACTGGTCGACTTCATTTAAATAAACAAATAAAAAATAAGATAAACTCTCAGGAATAGATAAATAATAACCAAAAAATTGTAAAGTGGAGAAAGCGAGAGCGCGCAAATGCACTCAAGCAAACACAAACAGCACAGCACGATGCGTATTTTTTTTTAAAAAATTGACAAAATAAATCAAAAATAAATCAAAAATAAAAATAACTGGAAAAAGCAAGAGTGCGCGAGCACACAGGAGCAAAGACAAGCAGCGCAGCTTGATGCGTAGTAAAAAAAAATAATAAATAGACAACTGGTCGACCTCATTAGAAATAAAAACCCAAAAGATTGGATAGACAAACAAACAAACACATAAATGTGGAGAGAAGGGCAGTGCGCGCAGGAGCAAAGGTAAACAGCAGACAGACCTGAATCCTTATCTTTACAAGGTCGACCTCAGAACTTTGTTCAGTTTGTCTCGGTGACGGATAATGGAAGGAAGGGCAGGCAACTGGTCGACGTCATTTAAATAAACAAATAAAAAATAAGATAAACTCTCAGGAATAGTTAAATAATAACAAAAAAATTGTAAAGTGGAGAAAGCGAGAGCGCGCGAATGCACTCAAGCAAACACAAACAGCACAGCACGATGCGTATTTTTTTTTAAAATGACAAAATAAATCAAAAATAAATCAAAAATAAAAATAAGTGGAAAAGGCGAGAGTGCGCGAGCACACAGGAGCAAATGTAAGCAGCACAGCTTGATGCGTAGTAAAAAAAATAATAAATAGACAACTGGTCGACCTCATTAGAAATAAAAACCCAAAAGATTAGATAGACAAACAAACAAACACATAAATGTGGAGAGAAGGGCAGTGAGCGCAGGAGCAAATGTAAACAGCAGACAGACCTGAATCCTTATCTTTACAAGGTTGACCTCAGAACTTTGTTCAGTTTGTCTCAGTGACGGATAATGGAAGGAAGGGCAGGCAACTGGTCGACTTCATTTAAATAACCAAAAAAAAAATAAGATAAACTCTCAGGAATTGATAAATAATAACAAAAAAATTGTAAAGTGGAGAAAGCGAGAGCGCGCGAATGCACTCAAGCAAACACAAACAGCACAGCACGATGCGTATTTTTTTTAAAAAAATTGACAAAATAAATCAAAAATAAATCAAAAATAAAAATAACTGGAAAAGGCGAGAGTGCGGGAGCACACAGGAGCAAAGACAAGCAGCGCAGCTTGATGCGTAGTAAAAAAAAATAATAAATAGACAACTGGTCGACCTCATTAGAAATAAAAACCCAAAAGATTGGATAGACAAACAAACAAACACATAAATGTGGAGAGAAGGGCAGTGCGCGCAGGAGCAAAGGTAAACAGCAGACAGACCTGAATCCTTATCTTTACAAGGTCGACCTCAGAACTTTGTTCAGTTTGTCTCGGTGACGGATAATGGAAGGAAGGGCAGGCAACTGGTCGACTTCATTTAAATAAACAAATAAAAAATAAGATAAACTCTCAGGAATAGATAAATAATAACAAAAAAATTGTAAAGTGGAGAAAGCGAGAGCGCGCGAATGCACTCAAGCAAACACAAACAGCACAGCACGATGCGTATTTTTTTTAAAAATTGACAAAATAAATCAAAAATAAATCAAAAATAAAAATAAGTGGAAAAGGGAGAGTGCGCGAGCACACAGGAGCAAAGACAAGCAGCGCAGCTTGATGCGAGGTAAAAAAAATAATAAATAGACAACTGGTCGACCTCATTAGAAATAAAAACCCAAAAGATTAGATAGACAAACAAACAAACACATAAATGTGGAGAGAAGGGCAGTGCGCGCAGGAGCAAAGGTAAACAGCAGACAGACCTGAATCCTTATCTTTACAAGGTCGAACTCAGAAATTTGTTCAGTTTGTCTCGGTGAGGGATAATGGAAGGAAGGGCAGGCAACTGGTCGACCTCATTTAAATAAACAAATAAAAAATAAGATAAACTCTCAGGAATAGATAAATAATAACAAAAAAATTGTAAAGTGGAGAAAGCGAGAGCGCGCGAATGCACTCAAGCAAACACAAACAGCACAGCACGATGCGTATTTTTTTTTAAATTGACAAAATAAATCAAAAATAAAAATAAGTGGAAAAGGCGAGAGTGCGCGAGCACACAGGAGCAAAGACAAGCAGCGCAGCTTGACGCGTAGTAAAAAAAAATAATAAATAGACAACTGGTCGACCTCAGTAGAAATAAAAACCCAAAAGATTAGATAGACAAACCAACAAACACATAAATGTGGAGAGAAGGGCAGTGCGGGCAGGAGCAAAGGTAAACAGCAGACAGACCTGAATCCTTATCTTTACAAGGTCGACCTCAGAGCTTTGTTCAGTTTTTCTCGGTGACGGATAATGGAAGGAAGGGCAGGCAACTGGTCGACTTCATTTAAATAAACAAATAAAAAATAATATAAACTCTCAGGAATAGATAAATTATAACAAAAAAATTGTAAAGTGGAGAAAGCGAGAGCGCGCGAATGCACTCAAGCAAACACAAACAGCACAGCACGATGCGTATTTTTTTAAAAAATTGACAAAATAAATCAAAAATAAATCAAAAATAAATATAAGTGGAAAAGGCGAGAGTGCGCGAGCACACAGGAGCAAATGTGAGCAGCGCAGCTTGATGCGTAGTAAAAAAAATAATAAATAGACAACTGGTCGACCTCATTAGAAATAAAAACCCAAAAGATTAGATAGACAAACAAACAAACACATAAATGTGGAGAGAAGGGCAGTGAGCGCAGGAGCAAATGTAAACAGCAGACAGACCTGAATCCTTATCTTTACAAGGTTGACCTCAGAACTTTGTTCAGTTTGTCTCAGTGACGGATAATGGAAGGAAGGGCAGGCAACTGGTCGACTTCATTTAAATAACCAAAAAAAAAATAAGATAAACTCTCAGGAATTGATAAATAATAACAAAAAAATTGTAAAGTGGAGAAAGCGAGAGCGCGCGAATGCACTCAAGCAAACACAAACAGCACAGCACGATGCGTATTTTTTTAAAAAAATTGACAAAATAAATCAAAAATAAAATAACTGGAAAAGGCGAGAGTGCGCGAGCACACAGGAGCAAAGACAAGCAGCGCAGCTTGATGCGTAGTAAAAAAAAATAATAAATAGACAACTGGTCGACCTCATTAGAAATAAAAACCCAAAAGATTGGATAGACAAACAAACAAACACATAATGTGGAGAGAAGGGCAGTGCGCGCAGGAGCAAAGGTAAACAGCAGACAGACCTGAATCCTTATCTTTACAAGGTCGACCTCAGAACTTTGTTCAGTTTGTCTCGGTGACGGATAATGGAAGGAAGGGCAGGCAACTGGTCGACTTCATTTAAATAAACAAATAAAAAATAAGATAAACTCTCAGGAATAGATAAATAATAACAAAAAAATTGTAAAGTGGAGAAACGAGAGCGCGCGAATGCACTCAAGCAAACACAAACTGCACAGCACGATGCGTATTTTTTTTTTAAAAATTGACAAAATAAATCAAAAATAAATCAAAAATAAAAATAAGTGGAAAAGGCGAGAGTGCGC
>NW_025957942.1:0-35133 GCF_023159225.1 Perognathus longimembris pacificus | reverse complement strand
GAGAAAGCGAGCGCGCGCGAATGCACTCAAGCAAACACAAACAGTACAGCACATGCGTATTTTTTTTAAAAATTGACAAAATAAATCAAAAATAAATCAAAAATATAAATAAGTGGAAAAGGCGAGAGTGCGCGAGCACACAGGAGAAAAGACAAGCAGCGCAGCTTGATGCGTAGTAAAAAAAATAATAAATAGACAACTGGTCGACCTCATTAGAAATAAAAACCCAAAAGATTAGATAGACAAACAAACAAACACATAAATGTGGAGAGAAGGGCAGTGCGCTTAGGAGGAAAGGTAAACAGGAGACAGACCTGAATCCTTATCTTTACAAGGTCGACCTCAGAACTTTGTTCAGTTTGTCTCGGTGACGGATAATGGAAGGAAGGGCAGGCAACTGGTCGACTTCATTTAAAAAAACAAATCAAAAATAAGATAAACTCTCAGGAATAGATAAATAATAACAAAAAAATTGTAAAGTGGAGAAAGCGAGAGCGCGCGAATGCACTCAAGCAAACACAAACAGCACAGCACGATGCGTATTTTTTTTTAAAATTGACAAAATAAATCAAAAATAAATCAAAAATAAAAATAAGTGGAAAAGGCGAGAGTGCGCGATCACACAGGAGCAAAGACAAGCAGCGCAGCTTGATGCGTAGTAAAAAAAATAATAAATAGACAACTGGTCGACCTCATTAGAAATAAAAACCCAAAAGATTAGATAGACAAACAAACAAACACATAAATGTGGAGAGAAGGGCAGTGCGCGCAGGAGCAAAGGTAAACAGCAGACAGACCTGAATCCTTATCTTTACAAGGTCGACCTCAGAACTTTGTTCAGTTTGTCTCGGTGACGGATAATGGAAGGAAGGGCAGGCAACTGGTCGACTTCATTTAAATAAACAAATAAAAAATAAGATAAACTCTCAGGAATAGATAAATAATAACAAAAAAATTGTAAAGTGGAGAAAGCGAGAGCGGGCGAATGCACTCAAGCAAACACAAACAGCACAGCACGATGCGTATTTTTTTTAAATTGACAAAATAAATCAAAAATAAATCAAAAATAAAAATAAGTGGAAATGGCGAGAGTGCGTGAGCACACAGGAGCAAAGACAAGCAGCGCAGCTTGATGCGTAGTAAAAAAAATAATAAATAGACAACTGGTCGACCTCATTAGAAATAAAAACCCGAAAGATTAGATCGACAAACAAACAAACACATAAATGTGGAGAGAAGGGCAGTGCGCGCAGGAGCAAAGGTAAACAGCAGACAGACCTGAATCCTTATCTTTACAAGGTCGACCTCAGAACTTTGTTCAGTTTGTCTCGGTGACGGATAATGGAAGGAAGGGCAGGCAACTGGTCGACTTCATTTAAATAAACAAATAAAAAATAAGATAAACTCTCAGGAATAGATAAATAATAACAAAAAAATTGTAAAGTGGAGAAAGCGAGAGCGCGCGAATGCACTCCAGCAAACACAAACAGCACAGCACGATGCGTATTTTTTTTTAAATTGACAAAATAAATAAAAAATAAATCAAAAATAAAAATAAGTGGAAAAGGCGAGAGTGCGCGAGCACACAGGAGCAAAGACAAGCAGCGCAGCTTGATGCGTAGTAAAAAAAATAATATATAGACAACTGGTCGACCTCATTAGAAATAAAAACCCAAAAGATTAGATAGACAAACAAACAAACACATAAATGTGGAGAGAAGGGCAGTGCGCGCAGGAGCAAAGGTAAACAGGAGACAGATCTGAATCCTTATCTTTACAAGGTCGACCTCAGAACTTTGTTCAGTTTGTCTCGGTGACGGTTAATGGAAGGAAGGGCAGGCAACTGGTCGACTTCATTTAAATAAACAAATAAAAAATAAGATAAACTCTCAGGAATAGATAAATAATAACAAAAAATTGTAAAGTGGAGAAAGCCAGAGCGCGCGAATGCACTCAAGCAAACACAAACAGCACAGCACGATGCGTATTTTTTTTTAAATTGACAAAATAAATCAATAATAAATCAAAAATAAAAATAAGTGGAAAAGGCGAGAGTGCGCGAGCACACAGGAGCAAAGACAAGCAGCGCAGCTTGATGCGTAGTAAAAAAAATAATAAATAGACAAATGGTCGACCTCATTAGAAATAAAAACCCAAAAGATTAGATAGACAAACAAACAAACACATAAATGTGGAGAGAAGGGCAGTGTGCGCAGGAGCATAGGTAAAGAGCAGACAGACCTGAATCCTTATCTTTACAAGGTCGACCTCAGAACTTTGTTCAGTTTGTCTCTGTGACGGATAATGGAAGGAAGGGCAGGCAAATGGTCGACTTCATTTAAATAAACAAATAAAAAATAAGATAAACTCTCAGGAATAGATAAATAATAACAAAAAAAATGTAAAGTTGAGAAAGCCAGAGCGCGCGAATGCACTCAAGCAAACACAAACAGCACAGCACGATGCGTATTTTTTTTAAAATTGACAAAATAAATAAAAAATAAATCAAAAATAAAAATAAGTGGAAAAGGCGAGAGTGCGCGAGCACACAGGAGCAAAGACAAGCAGCGCAGCTGGATGCGTAGTAAAAAAAATAATAAATAGACAACTGGTCGACCTCATTAGAAATCAAAACCCAAAAGATTAGATAGACAAACAAACAAACACATAAATGTGGAGAGAAGGGCAGTGTGCGCAGGAGCATAGGTAAACAGCAGACAGACCTGAATCCTTATCTTTACAAGGTCGACCTCAGAACTTTGTTCAGTTTGTCTCGGTGACGGATAATGGAAGGAAGGGCAGGCAACTGGTCGACTTCATTTAAATAAACAAATAAAAAATAAGATAAACTCTCAGGAATAGATAAATAATAACAAAAAAATGTAAAGTGGAGAAAGCCAGAGCGCGCGAATGCACTCAAGCAAACACAAACAGCACAGCACGATGCGTATTTTTTTTTAAATTGACAAAATAAATCAAAAATAAATCAAAAATAAAAATAAGTGGAAAAGGCGAGAGTGCGCGAGCACACAGGAGCAAAGACAAGAAGCGCAGCTTGATGCGTAGTAAAAAAAAATAATAAATAGACCACTGGTCGACCTCATTAGAAATAAAAACCCAAAAGATTAGATAGACAAACAAACAAACACATAAATGTGGAGAGAAGGGCAGTGCGCGCAGGAGCAAAGGTAAACAGCAGACAGACCTGAATCCTTATCTTTACAAGGTCGACCTCAGAACTTTGTTCAGTTTGTCTCGGTGACGGATAATGGAAGGAAGGGCAGGCAACTGGTCGACTTCATTTAAATAAACAAATAAAAAATAAGATAAACTCTCAGGAATAGATAAATAATAACAAAAAAATTGTAAAGTGGAGAAAGCGAGAGAGCGCGAATGCACTCAAGCAAACACAAACAGCACAGCACGATGCATATTTTTTTAAATTGACAAAATAAATCAAAAATAAATCAAAAATAAAAATAAGTGGAAAAGGCGAGAGTGCGCGAGCACACAGGAGCAAAGACAAGCAGCGCAGCTTGATGCGTAGTAAAAAAAATAATAAATAAACAACTGGTCGACCTCATTAGAAATAAAAACCCAAAAGATTAGATAGACAAACAAACAAACACATAAATGTGGAGAGAAGGGCACTGCGCGCAGGAGCAAAGGTAAACACCAGAAGGACCTGAATCCTTATCTTTACAAGGTCGACCTCAGAACTTTGTTCAGTTTGTCTCGGTGACGGATAATGGAAGGAAGGGCAGGCAACTGGTCGACTTCATTTAAATAAACAAATAAAAAATAAGATAAACTCTCAGGAATAGATAAATAATGACAAAAAATTGTAAAGTGGAGAAAGCGAGAGCGCGCGAATGCACTCAAGCAAACACAAACAGCACAGCACGATGCGTATTTTTTTTTAAATTGACAAAATAAATCAAAAATAAATCAAAAATAAAAATAAGTGGAAAAGGCGAGAGGGCGCGAGCACACAGGAGCAAAGACAAGCAGCGCAGCTTGATGCGTAGTAAAAAAAATAATAAATAGACAACTGGTCGACCTCATTAGAAATAAAAACACAAAAGATTAGATAGACAAAGAAACAAACACATAAATGTGGAGAGAAGGGCAGTGCGCGCAGGAGCAAAGGTAAACAGCAGACAGACCTGAATCCTTATCTTTACAAGGTCGACCTCAGAACTTTGTTCAGTTTGTCTCGGTGACGGATAATGGAAGGAAGGGCAGGCAACTGGTCGACTTCAATTAAATAAACAAATAAAAAATAAGATAAACTCTCAGGAATAGATAAATAATAACAAAAAAATTGTAAAGTGGAGAAAGCGCGAGCGCGCAAATGCACTGAAGCAAACACAAACAGCACAGCACGATGCGTATTTTTTTTAAAATTGACAAAATAAATCAAAAATAAATCAAAAATAAAAATAAGTGGAAAAGGCGAGAGTGCGCGAGCACACAGGAGCAAAGACAAGCAGCGCAGCTTGATGCGTAGTAAAAAAAATAATAAATAGACAACTGGTCGACCTCATTAGAAATAAAAACCCAAAAGATTAGAGAGACAAACAAACAAACACATAAATGTGGAGAGAAGGGCAGTGCGGGCAGGAGCAAAGGTAAACAGCAGACAGACCTGAATCCTTATCTTTACAAGGTCGACCTCAGAACTTTGTTCAGTTTGTCTCGGTGACAGATAATGGAAGGAAGGGCAGGCAACTGGTCGACTTCATTTAAATAAACAAATAAAAAATAAGATAAACTCTCAGGAATATATAAATAATAACAAAAAATTGTAAAGTGGAGAAAGCACGAGCACGCGAATGCACTCAATCAAACACAAACAACACATCACGATGCGTATTTTTTTTTAATTGACAAAATAAATCAAAAATAAATCAAAAATAAAAATAAGTGGAAAAGGCGAGAGTGCGCGAGCACACAGGAGCAAACACAAGCAGCGCAGCTTGATGCGTAGTAAAAAAAATAATAAATAGACAACTGGTCGACCTCATTAGAAATAAAAACCCAAAAGATTAGAGAGACAAACAAACAAACACATAAATGTGGAGAGAAGGGCAGTGCGCCCAGGAGCAAAGGTAAACAGCAGACAGACCTGAATCCTTATCTTTACAAGGTCGACCTCAGAACTTTGTTCAGTTTGTCTCGGTGACAGATAATGGAAGGAAGGGCAGGCAACTGGTCGACTTCATTTAAATAAACAAATAAAAAATAAGATAAACTCTCAGGAATATATAAATAATAACAAAAAATTGTAAAGTGGAGAAAGCACGAGCACGCGAATGCACTCAAGCAAACACAAACAACACATCACGATGCGTATTTTTTTTAATTGACAAAATAAATCAAAAATAAATCAAAAATAAAAATAAGTGGAAAAGGCGAGAGTGCGCGAGCACACAGGAGCAAAGACAAGCAGCGCAGCTTGATGCGTAGTAAAAAATATAATAAATAGACAACTGGTCGACCTCATTAGAAATAAAAACCCAAAAGTTTAGATAGACAAACAAACAAACACATAAATGTGGAGAGAAGGGCAGTGCGGGCAGGAGAAAAGGTAAACAGCAGACAGACCTGAATCCTTATCTTTACAAGGTCGACCTCAGAACTTTGTTCAGTTTGTCTCGGTGACGGATAATGGAAGGAAGGGCAGGCAACTGGTCGACTTCATTTAAATAAAAAAATAAAAAATAAGATAAACTCTCAGGAACAGATAAATAATAACAAAAAAATTGTAACGTGCAGAGAGCGAGAGCGCGCGAATGCACTCAAGCAAACACAAACAGCACAGCACGATGCGTATTTTTTTTAAATTGACAAAATAAATAAAAAATAAATCAAAAATAAAAATAAGTGGAAAAGGCGAGAGTGTGCGAGCACACAGGAGCAAAGAAAAGCAGCGCAGCTTGACGCGTGGTAAAAAAAATAATAAATAGACAACTGGTCGACCTCATTAGAAATAAAAACCCAAAAGATTAGATAGACAAACAAACAAACACATAAATGTGGAGAGAAGGGCAGTGCGCGCAGGAGCAAAGGTAAAAAGCAGACACACCTGAATCCTTATCTGTACAAGGTCGACCTCAGAACTTTGTTCAGTTTGTCTCGGTGACCGATAATGGAAGGAAGGGCAGGCAACTGGTCGACTTCATTTAAATAAACAAATAAAAAATAAGATAAACTCTCAGGAATAGATAAATAATAACAAAAATTGTAAAGTGGAGAAAGCGAGAGCGCGCGAATGCACTCAAGCAAACACAAACAGCACAGCACGATGCGTATTTTTTTTTAAATTGACAAAATAAATCAAAAATAAATCAAAAATAAAAATAAGTGGAAAAGGCGAGAGTGCGCGAGCACACAGGAGCAAAGACAAGCAGCGCAGCTTGATGCGTAGTAAAAAAAAATAATAAATAGACAACTGGTCGACCTCATTAGAAATAAAAACCCAAAAGATTAGAGAGACAAACAAACAAACACATAAATGTGGAGAGAAGAGCAGTGCGCGCAGGAGCCAAGGTAAACAGCAGACAGACCTGAATCCTTATCTTTACAAGGTCGACCTCAGAACTTTGTTCAGTTTGTCTCGGTGACGGTTAATGGAAGGAAGGCCAGGCAACTGGTCGACTTCATTTAAATAAACAAATAAAAAATAAGATAAACTCTCAGGAATAGATAAATAATAACAAAAAATTGTAAAGTGGAGAAAGCCAGAGCGCGCGAATGCACTCAAGCAAACACAAACAGCACAGCACGATGCGTATTTTTTTTTAAATTGACAAAATAAATCAATAATAAATCAAAAATAAAAATAAGTGGAAAAGGCGAGAGTGCGCGAGCACACAGGAGCAAAGACAAGCAGCGCAGCTTGATGCGTAGTAAAAAAAATAATAAATAGACAAATGGTCGACCTCATTAGAAATAAAAACCCAAAAGATTAGATAGACAAACAAACAAACACATAAATGTGGAGAGAAGGGCAGTGTGCGCAGGAGCATAGGTAAAGAGCAGACAGACCTGAATCCTTATCTTTACAAGGTCGACCTCAGAACTTTGTTCAGTTTGTCTCGGTGACGGATAATGGAAGGAAGGGCAGGCAAATGGTCGACTTCATTTAAATAAACAAATAAAAAATAAGATAAACTCTCAGGAATAGATAAATAATAACAAAAAAAATGTAAAGTTGAGAAAGCCAGAGCGCGCGAATGCACTCAAGCAAACACAAACAGCACAGCACGATGCGTATTTTTTTTAAAATTGACAAAATAAATAAAAAATAAATCAAAAATAAAAATAAGTGGAAAAGGCGAGAGTGCGCGAGCACACAGGAGCAAAGACAAGCAGCGCAGCTGGATGCGTAGTAAAAAAAATAATAAATAGACAACTGGTCGACCTCATTAGAAATCAAAACCCAAAAGATTAGATAGACAAACAAACAAACACATAAATGTGGAGAGAAGGGCAGTGTGCGCAGGAGCATAGGTAAACAGCAGACAGACCTGAATCCTTATCTTTACAAGGTCGACCTCAGAACTTTGTTCAGTTTGTCTCGGTGACGGATAATGGAAGGAAGGGCAGGCAACTGGTCGACTTCATTTAAATAAACAAATAAAAAATAAGATAAACTCTCAGGAATAGATAAATAATAACAAAAAAATGTAAAGTGGAGAAAGCCAGAGCGCGCGAATGCACTCAAGCAAACACAAACAGCACAGCACGATGCGTATTTTTTTTTAAATTGACAAAATAAATCAAAAATAAATCAAAAATAAAAATAAGTGGAAAAGGCGAGAGTGCGCGAGCACACAGGAGCAAAGACAAGAAGCGCAGCTTGATGCGTAGTAAAAAAAAATAATAAATAGACCACTGGTCGACCTCATTAGAAATAAAAACCCAAAAGATTAGATAGACAAACAAACAAACACATAAATGTGGAGAGAAGGGCAGTGCGCGCAGGAGCAAAGGTAAACAGCAGACAGACCTGAATCCTTATCTTTACAAGGTCGACCTCAGAACTTTGTTCAGTTTGTCTCGGTGACGGATAATGGAAGGAAGGGCAGGCAACTGGTCGACTTCATTTAAATAAACAAATAAAAAATAAGATAAACTCTCAGGAATAGATAAATAATAACAAAAAAATTGTAAAGTGGAGAAAGCGAGAGAGCGCGAATGCACTCAAGCAAACACAAACAGCACAGCACGATGCATATTTTTTTAAATTGACAAAATAAATCAAAAATAAATCAAAAATAAAAATAAGTGGAAAAGGCGAGAGTGCGCGAGCACACAGGAGCAAAGACAAGCAGCGCAGCTTGATGCGTAGTAAAAAAAATAATAAATAAACAACTGGTCGACCTCATTAGAAATAAAAACCCAAAAGATTAGATAGACAAACAAACAAACACATAAATGTGGAGAGAAGGGCACTGCGCGCAGGAGCAAAGGTAAACAGCAGAAGGACCTGAATCCTTATCTTTACAAAGTCGACCTCAGAACTTTGTTCAGTTTGTCTCGGTGACGGATAATGGAAGGAAGGGCAGGCAACTGGTCGACTTCATTTAAATAAACAAATAAAAAATAAGATAAACTCTCAGGAATAGATAAATAATGACAAAAAATTGTAAAGTGGAGAAAGCGAGAGCGCGCGAATGCACTCAAGCAAACACAAACAGCACAGCACGATGCGTATTTTTTTTTAAATTGACAAAATAAATCAAAAATAAATCAAAAATAAAAATAAGTGGAAAAGGCGAGAGGGCGCGAGCACACAGGAGCAAAGACAAGCAGCGCAGCTTGATGCGTAGTAAAAAAAATAATAAATAGACAACTGGTCGACCTCATTAGAAATAAAAACACAAAAGATTAGATAGACAAAGAAACAAACACATAAATGTGGAGAGAAGGGCAGTGCGCGCAGGAGCAAAGGTAAACAGCAGACAGACCTGAATCCTTATCTTTACAAGGTCGACCTCAGAACTTTGTTCAGTTTGTCTCGGTGACGGATAATGGAAGGAAGGGCAGGCAACTGATCGACTTCAATTAAATAAACAAATAAAAAATAAGATAAACTCTCAGGAATAGATAAATAATAACAAAAAAATTGTAAAGTGGAGAAAGCGCGAGCGCGCAAATGCACTGAAGCAAACACAAACAGCACAGCACGATGCGTATTTTTTTTAAAATTGACAAAATAAATCAAAAATAAATCAAAAATAAAAATAAGTGGAAAAGGCGAGAGTGCGCGAGCACACAGGAGCAAAGACAAGCAGCGCAGCTTGATGCGTAGTAAAAAAAATAATAAATAGACAACTGGTCGACCTCATTAGAAATAAAAACCCAAAAGATTAGAGAGACAAACAAACAAACACATAAATGTGGAGAGAAGGGCAGTGCGGGCAGGAGCAAAGGTAAACAGCAGACAGACCTGAATCCTTATCTTTACAAGGTCGACCTCAGAACTTTGTTCAGTTTGTCTCGGTGACAGATAATGGAAGGAAGGGCAGGCAACTGGTCGACTTCATTTAAATAAACAAATAAAAAATAAGATAAACTCTCAGGAATATATAAATAATAACAAAAAATTGTAAAGTGGAGAAAGCACGAGCACGCGAATGCACTCAATCAAACACAAACAACACATCACGATGCGTATTTTTTTTTAATTGACAAAATAAATCAAAAATAAATCAAAAATAAAAATAAGTGGAAAAGTCGAGAGTGCGCGAGCACACAGGAGCAAACACAAGCAGCGCAGCTTGATGCGTAGTAAAAAAAATAATAAATAGACAACTGGTCGACCTCATTAGAAATAAAAACCCAAAAGATTAGAGAGACAAACAAACAAACACATAAATGTGGAGAGAAGGGCAGTGCGCCCAGGAGCAAAGGTAAACAGCAGACAGACCTGAATCCTTATCTTTACAAGGTCGACCTCAGAACTTTGTTCAGTTTTTCTCGGTGACAGATAATGGAAGGAAGGGCAGGCAACTGGTCGACTTCATTTAAATAAACAAATAAAAAATAAGATAAACTCTCAGGAATATATAAATAATAACAAAAAATTGTAAAGTGGAGAAAGCACGAGCACGCGAATGCACTCAAGCAAACACAAACAACACATCACGATGCGTATTCTTTTTAATTGACAAAATAAATCAAAAATAAATCAAAAATAAAAATAAGTGGAAAAGGCGAGAGTGCGCGAGCACACAGGAGCAAAGACAAGCAGCGCAGCTTGATGCGTAGTAAAAAATATAATAAATAGACAACTGGTCGACCTCATTAGAAATAAAAACCCAAAAGTTTAGATAGACAAACAAACAAACACATAAATGTGGAGAGAAGGGCAGTGCGGGCAGGAGAAAAGGTAAACAGCAGACAGACCTGAATCCTTATCTTTACAAGGTCGACCTCAGAACTTTGTTCAGTTTGTCTCGGTGACGGATAATGGAAGGAAGGGCAGGCAACTGGTCGACTTCATTTAAATAAAAAAATAAAAAATAAGATAAACTCTCAGGAACAGATAAATAATAACAAAAAAATTGTAACGTGCAGAGAGCGAGAGCGCGCGAATGCACTCAAGCAAACACAAACAGCACAGCACGATGCGTATTTTTTTTAAATTGACAAAATAAATAAAAAATAAATCAAAAATAAAAATAAGTGGAAAAGGCGAGAGTGTGCGAGCACACAGGAGCAAAGAAAAGCAGCGCAGCTTGACGCGTGGTAAAAAAAATAATAAATAGACAACTGGTCGACCTCATTAGAAATAAAAACCCAAAAGATTAGATAGACAAACAAACAAACACATAAATGTGGAGAGAAGGGCAGTGCGCGCAGGAGCAAAGGTAAAAAGCAGACACACCTGAATCCTTATCTGTACAAGGTCGACCTCAGAACTTTGTTCAGTTTGTCTCGGTGACCGATAATGGAAGGAAGGGCAGGCAACTGGTCGACTTCATTTAAATAAACAAATAAAAAATAAGATAAACTCTCAGGAATAGATAAATAATAACAAAAATTGTAAAGTGGAGAAAGCGAGAGCGCGCGAATGCACTCAAGCAAACACAAACAGCACAGCACGATGCGTATTTTTTTTAAAATTGACAAAATAAATCAAAAATAAATCAAAAATAAAAATAAGTGGAAAAGGCGAGAGTGCGCGAGCACACAGGAGCAAAGACAAGCAGCGCAGCTTGATGCGTAGTAAAAAAAAATAATAAATAGACAACTGGTCGACCTCATTAGAAATAAAAACCCAAAAGATTAGAGAGACAAACAAACAAACACATAAATGTGGAGAGAAGGGCAGTGCGCGCAGGAGCCAAGGTAAACAGCAGACAGACCTGAATCCTTATCTTTACAAGGTCGACCTCAGAACTTTGTTCAGTTTGTCTCGGTGACAGATAATGGAAGGAAGGGCAGGCAACTGGTCGACTTCATTTAAATAAACAAATAAAAAATAAGATAAACTCTCAGGAATATATAAATAATAACAAAAAATTGTAAAGTGGAGAAAGCATGAGCACGCGAATGCACTCAAGCAAACACAAACAACACATCACGATGCGTATTTTTTTTTAATTGACAAAATAAATCAAAAATAAATCAAAAATAAAAATAAGTGGAAAAGGCGAGAGTGCGCGAGCACACAGGAGCAAAGACAAGCAGCGCAGCTTGATGCGTAGTAAAAAAAATAATAAATAGACAACTGGTCGACCTCATTAGAAATAAAAACCCAAAAGATTAGAGAGACAAACAAACAAACACATAAATGTGGAGAGAAGGGCAGTGCGCGCAGGAGCAAAGGTAAACAGCAGACAGACCTGAATCCTTATCTTTACAAGGTCGACCTCAGAACTTTGTTCAGTTTGTCTCGGTGACAGATAATGGAAGGAAGGGCAGGCAACTGGTCGACTTCATTTAAATAAACAAATAAAGAATAAGATAAACTCTCAGGAATAGATAAATAATAACAAAAAATTATAAAGTGGAGAAAGCACGAGCAAGCGAATGCACTCAAGCAAACACAAACAACACATCACGATGCGTATTTATTTTTTAATTGACAAAATAAATCAAAAATAAATCAAAAATAAAAATAAGTGGAAAAGGCGAGAGTGCGCGAGCACACAGGAGCAAAGACAAGCAGCGCAGCTTGATGCGTAGTAAAAAAAATAATAAATAGACAACTGGTCGACCTCATTAGAAATAAAAACCCAAAAGATTAGATAGACAAACAAACAAACACATAAATGTGGAGAGAAGGGCAGTGCGCGCAGGAGCAAAGGTAAACAGCAGACAGACCTGAATCCTTATCTTTACAAGGTCGACCTCAGAACTTTGTTCAGTTTGTCTCGGTGACGGATAATGGAAGGAAGGGCAGGCAACTGGTCGACTTCATTTAAGTAAACAAATAAAAAACAAGATAAACTCTCAGGAATAGATAAATAATAACAAAAAAATTGTAAAGTGGAGAAAGCGAGAGCACGCGAATGCACTCAAGCAAACACAAACAGCACAGCACGATGCGTATTTTTTTTAAATTGACAAAATAAAACAAAAATAAATCAAAAATAAAAATAAGTGGAAAAGGCGAGAGTGCGCGAGCACACAGGAGCAAAGACAAGCAGCGCAGCTTGATGCGTAGTAAAAAAAAATAATAAATAGACAACTGGTCGACCTCATTAGAAATAAAAACCCAAAAGATTAGAGAGACAAACAAACAAACACATAAATGTGGAGAGAAGGGCAGTGCGCGCAGGAGCCAAGGTAAACAGCAGACAGACCTGAATCCTTATCTTTACAAGGTCGACCTCAGAACTTTGTTCAGTTTGTCTCGGTGACAGATAATGGAAGGAAGGGCAGGCAACTGGTCGACTTCATTTAAATAAACAAATAAAAAATAAGATAAACTCTCAGGAATATATAAATAATAACAAAAAATTGTAAAGTGGAGAAAGCATGAGCACGCGAATGCACTCAAGCAAACACAAACAACACATCACGATGCGTATTTTTTTTTAATTGACAAAATAAATCAAAAATAAATCAAAAATAAAAATAAGTGGAAAAGGCGAGAGTGCGCGAGCACACAGGAGCAAAGACAAGCAGCGCAGCTTGATGCGTAGTAAAAAAAATAATAAATAGACAACTGGTCGACCTCATTAGAAATAAAAACCCAAAAGATTAGAGAGACAAACAAACAAACACATAAATGTGGAGAGAAGGGCAGTGCGCGCAGGAGCAAAGGTAAACAGCAGACAGACCTGAATCCTTATCTTTACAAGGTCGACCTCAGAACTTTGTTCAGTTTGTCTCGGTGACAGATAATGGAAGGAAGGGCAGGCAACTGGTCGACTTCATTTAAATAAACAAATAAAGAATAAGATAAACTCTCAGGAATAGATAAATAATAACAAAAAATTATAAAGTGGAGAAAGCACGAGCAAGCGAATGCACTCAAGCAAACACAAACAACACATCACGATGCGTATTTATTTTTTAATTGACAAAATAAATCAAAAATAAATCAAAAATAAAAATAAGTGGAAAAGGCGAGAGTGCGCGAGCACACAGGAGCAAAGACAAGCAGCGCAGCTTGATGCGTAGTAAAAAAAATAATAAATAGACAACTGGTCGACCTCATTAGAAATAAAAACCCAAAAGATTAGATAGACAAACAAACAAACACATAAATGTGGAGAGAAGGGCAGTGCGCGCAGGAGCAAAGGTAAACAGCAGACAGACCTGAATCCTTATCTTTACAAGGTCGACCTCAGAACTTTGTTCAGTTTGTCTCGGTGACGGATAATGGAAGGAAGGGCAGGCAACTGGTCGACTTCATTTAAGTAAACAAATAAAAAACAAGATAAACTCTCAGGAATAGATAAATAATAACAAAAAAATTGTAAAGTGGAGAAAGCGAGAGCACGCGAATGCACTCAAGCAAACACAAACAGCACAGCACGATGCGTATTTTTTTTAAATTGACAAAATAAAACAAAAATAAATCAAAAATAGAAATAAGTGGAAAAGGCGAGAGTGCGCGAGCACACAGGAGCAAAGACAAGCAGCGCAGCTTGATGCGTAGTAAAAAAAACAATAAATAGACAACTGGTCGACCTCATTATAAATAAAAACCCAAAAGATTAGATAGACAAACAAACAAACACATAAATGTGGAGAGAAGGGCAGTGCGGGCAGGAGCAAAGGTAAACAGCAGACAGACCTGAATCCTTATCTTCACAAGGTCGACCTCAGAACTTTGTTCAGTTTGTCTCGGTGACGGATAATGGAAGGAAGGGCAGGCAACTGGTCGACTTCATTTAAATAAACAAATAAAAAATAAGATAAACTCTCAGGAATAGATAAATAATAACAAAAAAATTGTAAAGTGGAGAAAGCGAGAGCGCGCGAATGCACTCAAGCAAACACAAACAGCACAGCACGATGCGTAATTTTTTTTAATTGACAAAATAAACCAAAAATAAATCAAAAATAAAAATAAGTGGAAAAGGCGAGAGTGCGCGAGCACACAGGAGCAAAGACAAGCAGCGCAGCTTGATGCGTAGTAAAAAAAATAATAAATAGACAACTGGTCGACCTCATTAGAAATAAAAACCCAAAAGATTAGATAGACAAACAAACAAACACATAAATGTGGAGAGAAGGGCAGTGCGCGCAGGAGCAAAGGTAAACAGCATACAGACCTGAATCCTTATCTTTACAAGGTCGACCTCCGAACTTTGTTCAGTTTGTCTAGGTGACGGATAATGGAAGGAAGGGCAGGCAACTGGTCGACTTCATTTAAATAAACAAATAAGAAATTAGATAAACTCTCAGCAATAGAAAAATAATAACAGAAAAATTGTAAAGTGGAGAAAGCGAGAGCGCGCGAATGCACTCAGGCAAATACAAACACCACAGCACGATGCGAATTTTTTTAAAAAATTGACAAAATAAATGAAAAATAAATCAAAAATAAAAATAAGTGGAAATGCGAGAGTGCGCGAGCACACAGGAGCAAAGACAAGCAGCGCAGCTTGATGCGTAGTAAAAAAAATAATAAATAGACAACTGGTCGACCTCATTAGAAATAAAAACCCAAAAGATTAGACAGACAAACAAACAAAAACATAAATGTGGAGAGAAGGGCAGTGCGCGCAGGAGCAAAGGTAAACAGCAGACAGACCTGAATCCTTATCTTTACAAGGTCGACCTCAGAACTTTGTTCAGTTTGTCTCGGTGACGGATAATGGAAGGAAGGGCAGGCAACTGGTCGACTTCATTTAAATAAACAAATAAAAAATAAGATAAACTCTCAGGAATAGATAAATAATAACAAAAAAATTGTAAAGTGGAGAAAGCGAGAGCGCGCGAATGCACTCACACAAACACAAACAGCACAGCACGATGCGTATTTTTTTTTAAAATTGACAAAATAAATCAAAAATAAATCAAAAATAAAAATAAGTGGAAAATGCGAGTGCGCGAGCACACAGGAGCAAAGACAAGCAGCGCAGCTTGATGCGTAGTAAAAAAAATAATAAATAGACAACTGGTCGACCTCATTAGAAATAAAAACCCAAAAGATTAGATAGACAAACAAACAAACACATAAATGTGGAGAGAAGGGCAGTGCGCGCAGGAGCAAAGGTAAACAGCAGACAGACCTGAATCCTTATCTTTACAAGGTCGACCTCAGAACTTTGTTCAGTTTGTCTCGGTGACGGATAATGGAAGGAAGGGCAGGCCACTGGTCGACTTCATTTCATTAAACAAATAAAAAATAAGATAAACTCTCAGGAATAGATAAATAATAACAAAAAAATTGTAAAGTGGAGAAAGCGAGAGCGCGCGAATGCACTCAAGCAAACACAAACAGCACAGCACGATGCGTATTTTTTTTTAAATTGACAAAATAAATCAAAAATAAATCAAAAATAAAAATAAGTGGAAAAGGCGAGAGTGCGTGAGCACACAGGAGCAAAGACAAGCAGCGCAGCTTGATGCGTAGTAAAAAAAATAATAAATAGACAACTGGTCGACCTCATTAGAAATAAAAACCCAAAAGATTAGATAGACAAACAAACAAACACATAAATGTGGAGAGAAGGGCAGTGCGCGCAGGAGCAAAGGTAAACAGCAGACAGACCTGAATCCTTATCTTTACAAGGTCGACCTCCGAACTTTGTTCAGTTTGTCTCGGGGACGGATAATGGAAGGAAGGGCAGGCAACTGGTCGACTTCATTTAAATAAACAAATAAAAAATAAGATAAACTCTCAGGAATAGATAAATAATAACAAAAAAATTGTAAAGTGGAGAAAGCGAGAGCGCGCGAATGCACTCAAGCAAACACAAACAGCACAGCACGATGCGTATTTTTTTTAAAATTGACAAAATAAATCAAAAATAAATCACAAATAAAAATAAGTGGAAAAGGCGAGGGTGCGCGAGCACACAGGAGAAGACAAGCAGCGCAGCTTGATGCGTAGTAAAAAAAATAGTAAATAGACAACTGGTCGACCTCATTAGAAATAAAAACCCAAAAGATTAGATAGACAAACAAACAAACACATAAATGTGGAGAGAAGGGCAGTGCGCGCAGGAGCAAAGGTAAACAACAGACAGACCTGAATCCTTATCTTTACAAGGTCGACCTCAGAACTTTGTTCAGTTTGTCTCGGTGACGGATAATGGAAGGAAGGGCAGGCAACTGGTCGACTTCATTTAAATAAACAAATAAAAAATAAGATAAACTCTCAGGAATAGATAAATAATCACAAAAAAAATGTAAAGTGGAGAAAGCGAGAGCGCGCGAATGCACTCAAGCAAACACAAACAGCACAGCACGATGCGTATTTTTTTTAAAATTGACAAAATAAATCAAAAATAAATCAAAAATAAAAATAAGTGGAAAAGGCGAGAGTGCGCGAGCACACAGGAGCAAAACAAGCAGCGCAGCTTGATGCGTAGTAAAAAAAATAATAAATAGACAACTGGTCGACCTCATTAGAAATAAAATCCCAAAAGATTAGATAGACAAACAAACAAACACATAAATGTGGAGAGAAGGGCAGTGCGCCCAGGAGCAAAGGTAAACAGAAAACAGACCTGAATCCTTATATTTACAAGGTCGACCTCAGAACTTTGTTCAGTTTGTCTCGGTGACGGATAATGGAAGGAAGGGCAGGCAACTGTTCGACTTCATTTAAATAAACAAATAAAAAATAAGATAAACTCTCAGGAATAGATAAATAATAACAAAAAAATTGTAAAGTGGAGAAAGCTAGAGCGCCTGAATGCACTCAAGCAAACACAAACAGCACACCACGATGCGTATTTTTTTAAAATTGACAAAATAAATCAAAAATAAATCAAAAATAAAAATAAGTGGAAAAGGCGAGAGTGCGTGAGCACACAGGAGCAAAGACAAGCAGCGCAGCTTGATGCGTAGTAAAAAAAATAATAAATAGACAACTGGTCGACCTCATTAGAAATAAAAACCCAAAAGATTAGATAGACAAACAAACAAACACATAAATGTGGAGAGAAGGGCAGTGCGGGAAGGAGCAAAGGTAAACAGCAGACAGACCTGAATCCTTATCTTTACAAGGTCGACCTCAGAACTTTGTTCAGTTTGTCTCGGTGACGGATAATGGAAGGAAGGGCAGACAACTGGACGACTTCATTTAAATAAACAAATAAAAAATAAGATAAACACTCAAGAATATATAAATAATAACAAAAACATTGTAAAGTGGAGAAAGCGAGAGCGCGCGAATGCACTCAAGCAAACACAAATAGCACAGCACGATGCGTATTTTTTTTAAATTGACAAAATAAATAAAAAATAAATCAAAAATAAAAATAAGTGGAAAAGGCGAGAGTGTGCGAGCACACAGGAGCAAAGACAAGCAGCGCAGCTTGATGCGTAGTAAAAAAAATAATAAATAGACAACTGGTCGACCTCATTAGAAATAAAAACCCAAAAGATTAGATAGACAAACAAACAAACACATAAATGTGGAGAGAAGGGCAGTGCGCGCAGGAGCAAAGGTAAACAGCAGACAGACCTGAATCCTTATCTTTACAAGGTCGACCTCAGAACTTTGTTCAGTTTGTCTCGGTGACGGATAATGGAAGGAAGGGCAGGCAACTGGTCGACTTCATTTAAATAAACAAATAAAAAATAAGATAAACTCTCAGGAATAGATAAATAATAACAAAAAAATTGTAAAGTGGAGAAAGCGAGAGCGCGCGAATGCACTCAAGCAAACACAAACAGCACAGCACGATGCGCATTTTTTTTAAAATTGACAAAATAAATCAAAAATAAATCAAAAATAAAAATAAGTGGAAAAGGCGAGAGTGCGCGAGCACACAGGAGCAAAGACAAGCAGCGCAGCTTGATGCGTAGTAAAAAAAATAATAAATAGACAACTGGTCGACCTCATTAGAAATAAAAACCCAAAAGATTAGATAGACAAACAAACAAACACATAAATGTGGAGAGAAGGGCATTGCGCGCAGGAGCAAAGGTAAACAGCAGACAGACCTGAATGCTTATCTTTACAAGGTCGACCTCAGAACTTTGTTCAGTTTGTCTCGGTGACGGATAATGGAAGGAAGGGCAGACAACTGGACGACTTCATTTAAATAAACAAATAAAAAATAAGATAAACTCTCAAGAATATATAAATAATAAGAAAAAATATTGTAAATTGGAGAAAGCGAGAGCGCGCGAATGCACTCAAGCAAACACAAACAGCACAGCACGATGCGTATTTTTTTTTAAATTGACAAAATAAATCAAAAATAAATCAAAAATAAAAATAAGTGGAAAAGGCGAGAGTGCGCAAGCACACAGGAGCAAAGACAAGCAGCGCAGCTTGATGCGTAGTAAAAAAAATAATAAATAGACAACTGGTCGACCTCATTAGAAATAAAAACCCAAAAGATTAGATAGACAAACAAACAAACACATAAATGTGAAGAGAAGGGCAGTGCGCGCAGGAGCAAAGGTAAACAGCAGACAGACCTGAATCCTTATCTTTACAAGTCGACCTCAGAACTTTGTTAAGTTTGTCTCGGTGACGGATAATGGAAGGAAGGGCAGGCAACTGGTCGACTTCATTTAAAAAAACAAATAAAAAATAAGATAAACTCTCAGGAATAGATAAATAATAACAAAAAAATTGTAAAGTGGAGAAATCTAAGGCGCGCGAATGAACTCAAGCAAACACAAACAGCACAGCACGATGCGTATTTTTTTTAAATTGACAAAATAAATCAAAAATAAATCAAAAATAAAAATAAGTGGAAAAGGCGAGAGTGCGTGAGCACACAGGAGCAAAGACAAGCAGCGCAGCTTGATGCGTAGTAAAAAAAATAATAAATAGACAACTGGTCGACCTCATTAGAAATAAAAACCCAAAAGATTAGATAGACAAACAAACAAACACATAAATGTGGAGAGAAGGGCAGTGTGCACAGGAGCAAAGGTAAACAGCAGACAGACCTGAATCCTTATCTTTACAAGGTCGACCTCAGAACTTTGTTCAGTTTGTCTCGGTGACGGATAATGGAAGGAAGGGCAGGCAACTGGTCGACTTCATTTAAATAAACAAATAAAAAATAAGATAAACTCTCAGGAATAGATAAATAATAACAAAAAAATTGTAAAGTGGAGAAAGGGAGAACGCGCGAATGCACTCAAGCAAACACAAACAGCACAGCACGATGCGTATTTTTTTTAAATTGACAAAATAAATAAAAAATAAATCAAAAATAAAAATAAGTGGAAAAAGCGAGAGTGCGCGAGCACACAGGAGCAAAGACAAGCAGCCCAGCTTGAGGCGTAGTAAAAAAAATAATAAATAGACAAATGGTCGACCTCATTAGAAATAAAAACCCAAAAGATTAGATAGACAAACAAACAAACACATAAATGTGGAGAGAAGGGCAGTGCGCGCAGAAGCAAAGGTAAACAGCAGACAGACCTGAATGCTTATCATTACAAGGTCGACCTCAGAACTTTGTTCAGTTTGTCTCGGTGACGGATAATGGAAGGAAGGGCAGGCAACTGGTCGACTTCATTTAAATAAACAAATAAAAAATAAGATAAACTCTCAGGAATAGATAAATCATAACAAAAAAATTGTAGAGTGGAGAAAGCGAGAGCGGGCGAATGCACTCAAGCAAACACGAACAGCACAGCACGATGCGTATTTTTTTTTTAAATTGACAAAATAAATCAAAAATAAATCAAAAATAAAAATAAGTGGAAAAGGCGAGAGTGCGCGAGCACACAGGAGCAAAGACAAGCAGCGCAGCTTGATGCGGAGTTAAAAAAAATAATAAATAGACAACTGGTCGACATCATTAGAAATAAAAACCCAAAAGATTAGATAGACAAACAAACAAACACATAAATGTGGCGAGAAGGGCAGTGCGCGCAGGAGCAAAGGTAAACAGCAGACAGACCTGATTCCTTATCTTTACAAGGTCGACCTCAGAACTTTGTTCAGTTTGTCTCGGTGACGGATAATGGAAGGAAGGGCAGGCAACTGGTCGACTTCATTTAAATAAACAAATAAAAAATAAGATAAACTCTCAGGAATAGATAAATAATAACAAAAAAATTGTAAAGTGGAGAAATCTAAGGCGCGCGAATGAACTCAAGCAAACACAAACAGCACAGCACGATGCGTATTTTTTTTAAATGGACAAAATAAATCAAAAATAAATCAAAAATAAAAATAAGTGGAAAAGGCGAGAGTGCGTGAGCACACAGAAGCAAAGACAAGCAGCGCAGCTTGATGCGTAGTAAAAAAAATAATAAATAGAAAACTGGTCGACCTCATTAGAAATAAAAACCCAAAAGATTAGATAGACAAACAAACAAACACATAAATGTGGAGAGAAGTGCAGTGCGCGCAGGAGCAAAGGTAAACAGCAGACAGACCTGAATCCTTATCTTTACAAGGTTGACCTCAGAAATTTGTTCAGTTTCTCTCGGTGACGGATAATGGAAGGAAGGGCAGGCAACTGGTCGACGTCATTTAAATAAACAAATAAAAAATAAGATAAACTCTCAGGAATAGATAAATAATAACAAAAAAATCGTAAAGTGGAGAAAGCGAGAGCGCGCGAATGCACTCAAGCGAACACAAACAGCACAGCACGATGCGTATTTTTTTTAAATTGACAAAATAAATCAAAAATAAATCAAAAATAAAAATAAGTGGAAAAGGCGAGAGTGCGCGAGCACACAGGAGCAAAGACAAGCAGCGCAGCTTGATACGTAGTAAAAAAAATAATAAATAGACAACTGGTCGACCTCATTAGAAATAAAAACCCAAAAGATTAGATAGACAAACAAACAAACACATAAATGTGGAGAGAAGTGCAGTGCGCGCAGGAGCAAAGGTAAACAGCAGACAGACCTGAATCCTTATCTTTACAAGGTCGACCTCAGAACTTTGTTCAGTTTCTCTCGGTGACGGATAATGGAAGGAAGGGCAGGCAACTGGTCGACGTCATTTAAATAAACAAATAAAAAATAAGATAAACTCTCAGGAATAGATAAATAATAACAAAAAAATTGTAAAGTGGAGAAAGCGAGAGCGCGCGAATGCACTCAAGCAAACACAAACAGCACAGCACGATGCGTATTTTTTTTAAATTGACAAAATAAATCAAAAATAATTCAAAAATAAAAATAAGAGGGGAACGCGAGAGTGCGCGAGCACACAGGAGCAAAGACAAGCAGCGCAGCTTGATGCGTAGTAAAAAAAATAATAAATAGACAACTGGTCGACCTCATTAGAAATAAAAACCCAAAAGATTAGATAGACAAACAAACAAACACATAAATGTGGAGAGAAGGGCAGTGCGCACAGGAGCAAAGGTAAACAGCAGACAGACCTGAATCCTTATCTTTACAAGGTCGACCTCACAACTTTGTTCAGTTTGTCTCGGTGACGGATAATGGAAGGAAGGGCAGGCAACTGGTCGACTTCATTTAAATAAACAAATAAAAAATAAGATAAACTCTCAGGAATAGATAAATAATAACAAAAAAATTGTAAAGTGGAGAAAGCGAGAGCGCGAATGCACTCAAGCAAACACAAACAGCACAGCACGATGCGTATTTTTTTTTAAAATAGACAAAATGAATCAAAAATAAATCAAAAATAAAAATAAGTGGAAAAGGCGAGAGTGCGCGAGCACACAGGAGCAAAGACAAGCAGCGCAGCTTGATGCGTAGTAAAAAAAATAATAAATAGACAACTGGTCGACCTCATTAGAAATAAAAACCCAAAAGATTAGATAGACAAACAAACAAACACATAAATGTGGAGAGAAGGGCAGTGCGCGCAGGAGCAAAGGTAAACAGCAGACAGACCTGAATCCTTATCTTTACAAGGTCGACCTCAGAACTTTGTTCAGTTTGTCTCGGTGACGGATAATGGAAGGAAGGGCAGGCAACTGGTCGACTTCATTTAAATAAACAAATAAAAAATAAGATAAACTCTCAGGAATAGATAAATAATAACAAAAAAATTGTAAAGTGGAAAAGCGAGAGCGCGCGAATGCACTCAAGCAAACACAAACAGCACAGCACGATGCGTATTTTTTTTTAAAATTGACAAAATAAATCAAAAATAAAAATAAGTGAAAAGGCGAGAGTGCGCGAGCACACAGGAGCAAAGACAAGCAGCGCAGCTTGATGCGTAGTAAAAAAAATAATAAATAGACAACTGGTCGACCTCATTAGAAATAAAAACCTAAAAGATTACACAGACAAACAAACAAACACATAAATGTGGATAGAAGGGCAGTGCACGCAGGAGCAAAGGTAAACAGCAGACAGACCTGAATCCTTATCTTTACAAGGTCGACCTCAGCACTTTGTTCAGTTTGTCTCGGTGACGGATAATGGAAGGAAGGGCAGGCAACTGGTCGACTTCATTTAAATAAACAAATAAAAAATAAGATAAACTCTCAAGAATAGATAAATCATAACAAAAAAATTGTAAAGTGGAGAAAGCGAGAGCGCGCGAATGCACTCAAGCAAACACAAACAGCACAGCACGATGCGTATTTTTTTTAAATTGACAAAATAAATCAAAAAAAAATCAAAAATAAAAATAAGTGGAAAAGGCGAGTGTGCGCGAGCATACAGGAGCAAGGACAAGCAGCCCAGCTTGATGCGTAGTAAAAAAAATAATAAATAGACAACTGGTCGACCTCATTAGAAATAAAAACCCAAAAGATTAGATAGACAAACAAACAAACACATAAATGTGGAGAGAAGGGCAGTGCGCGCAGGAGCAAAGGTAAACAGCAGACAGACCTGAATCCTTATCTTTACAAGGTCGACCTCATAACTTTGTTCAGTTTGTCTCGGTGACGGATAATGGAAGGAAGGGCAGGCAACTGGTCGACTTCATTTAAATAAACAAATAAAAAATAAGATAAACTCTCAGAATAGATAAATCATAACAAAAAAATTGTAAAGTGGAGAAAGCGAGAGCGCGCGAATGCACTCAAGCAAACACAAACAGCACAGCACGATGCGTATTTTTTTTTAAATTGACAAAATAAATCAAAAATAAATCAAAAATAAAAATAAGTGGAAAAGGCGAGAGTGCGCGAGCACACAGGATCAAAGACAAGCAGCGCAGCTTGATGCGTAGTAAAAAAATAATAAATAGACAACTGGTCGACCTCATTAGAAATAAAAACCCAAATGATTAGATAGACAAACAAACAAACACATAAATGTGGAGAGAAGGGCAGTGCGCGCAGGAGCAAAGGTAAACAGCAGACAGACCTGAATCCTTATCTTTACAAGGTCGACCTCAGAACTTTGTTCAGTTTGTCTCGATGACGGATAATGGAAGGAAGGGCAGGCAACTGGTCGACTTCATTTAAATAAACAAATAAAAAATAAGATAAACTCTCAGGAATAGATAAATAATAACAAAAACATTGTAAAGTTGAGAAAGCGAGAGCGCGCGAATGCACTGAAGCAAACACAAACAGCACAGCACGATGCGTTTTTTTTAAAATTGACAAAATAAATCAAAAATAAATTAAAAATAAAAATAAGTGGAAAAGGCGAGAGTGCGCGAGCACACAGGAGCAAAGACAAGCAGCGCAGCTTGATGCGTAGTAAAAAAAATAATAAATACACAACTGGTCGACCTCATTAGAAATAAAAACCCAAAAGATTAGATAGACAAACAAACAAACACATAAATGTGGAGAGAAGGGCAGTGCGCGCAGGAGCAAAGGTAAACAGCAGACAGAACTGAATGCTTATCATTACAAGGTCGACCTCAGAACTTTGTTCAGTTTGTCTCGGTGACGGATAATGGAAGGAAGGGCAGGCAACTGGTCGACTTCATTTAAATAAACAAATAAAAAATAAGATAAACTCTCAGGAATAGATAAATCATAACAAAAAAATTGTAGAGTGGAGAAAGCGAGAGCGGGCGAATGCACTCAAGCAAACACGAACAGCACAGCACGATGCGTATTTTTTTTTTAAATTGACAAAATAAATCAAAAATAAATCAAAAATAAAAATAAGTGGAAAAGGCGAGAGTGCGCGAGCACACAGGAGCAAAGACAAGCAGCGCAGCTTGATGCGGAGTTAAAAAAAATAATAAATAGACAACTGGTCGACATCATTAGAAATAAAAACCCAAAAGATTAGATAGACAAACAAACAAACACATAAATGTGGCGAGAAGGGCAGTGCGCGCAGGAGCAAAGGTAAACAGCAGACAGACCTGAATCCTTATCTTTACAAGGTCGACCTCAGAACTTTGTTCAGTTTGTCTCGGTGACGGATAATGGAAGGAAGGGCAGGCAACTGGTCGACTTCATTTAAATAAACAAATAAAAAATAAGATAAACTCTCAGGAATAGATAAATAATAACAAAAAAATTGTAAAGTGGAGAAATCTAAGGCGCGCGAATGAACTCAAGCAAACACAAACAGCACAGCACGATGCGTATTTTTTTTAAATGGACAAAATAAATCAAAAATAAATCAAAAATAAAAATAAGTGGAAAAGGCGAGAGTGCGTGAGCACACAGAAGCAAAGACAAGCAGCGCAGCTTGATGCGTAGTAAAAAAAATAATAAATAGAAAACTGGTCGACCTCATTAGAAATAAAAACCCAAAAGATTAGATAGACAAACAAACAAACACATAAATGTGGAGAGAAGTGCAGTGCGCGCAGGAGCAAAGGTAAACAGCAGACAGACCTGAATCCTTATCTTTACAAGGTTGACCTCAGAAATTTGTTCAGTTTCTCTCGGTGACGGATAATGGAAGGAAGGGCAGGCAACTGGTCGACGTCATTTAAATAAACAAATAAAAAATAAGATAAACTCTCAGGAATAGATAAATAATAACAAAAAAATCGTAAAGTGGAGAAAGCGAGAGCGCGCGAATGCACTCAAGCGAACACAAACAGCACAGCACGATGCGTATTTTTTTTAAATTGACAAAATAAATCAAAAATAAATCAAAAATAAAAATAAGTGGAAAAGGCGAGAGTGCGCGAGCACACAGGAGCAAAGACAAGCAGCGCAGCTTGATACGTAGTAAAAAAAATAATAAATAGACAACTGGTCGACCTCATTAGAAATAAAAACCCAAAAGATTAGATAGACAAACAAACAAACACATAAATGTGGAGAGAAGTGCAGTGCGCGCAGGAGCAAAGGTAAACAGCAGACAGACCTGAATCCTTATCTTTACAAGGTCGACCTCAGAACTTTGTTCAGTTTCTCTCGGTGACGGATAATGGAAGGAAGGGCAGGCAACTGGTCGACGTCATTTAAATAAACAAATAAAAAATAAGATAAACTCTCAGGAATAGATAAATAATAACAAAAAAATTGTAAAGTGGAGAAAGCGAGAGCGCGCGAATGCACTCAAGCAAACACAAACAGCACAGCACGATGCGTATTTTTTTTAAATTGACAAAATAAATCAAAAATAATTCAAAAATAAAAATAAGAGGGGAACGCGAGAGTGCGCGAGCACACAGGAGCAAAGACAAGCAGCGCAGCTTGATGCGTAGTAAAAAAAATAATAAATAGACAACTGGTCGACCTCATTAGAAATAAAAACCCAAAAGATTAGATAGACAAACAAACAAACACATAAATGTGGAGAGAAGGGCAGTGCGCACAGGAGCAAAGGTAAACAGCAGACAGACCTGAATCCTTATCTTTACAAGGTCGACCTCACAACTTTGTTCAGTTTGTCTCGGTGACGGATAATGGAAGGAAGGGCAGGCAACTGGTCGACTTCATTTAAATAAACAAATAAAAAATAAGATAAACTCTCAGGAATAGATAAATAATAACAAAAAAATTGTAAAGTGGAGAAAGCGAGAGCGCGAATGCACTCAAGCAAACACAAACAGCACAGCACGATGCGTATTTTTTTTTAAAATAGACAAAATGAATCAAAAATAAATCAAAAATAAAAATAAGTGGAAAAGGCGAGAGTGCGCGAGCACACAGGAGCAAAGACAAGCAGCGCAGCTTGATGCATAGTAAAAAAAATAATAAATAGACAACTGGTCGACCTCATTAGAAATAAAAACCCAAAAGATTAGATAGACAAACAAACAAACACATAAATGTGGAGAGAAGGGCAGTGCGCGCAGGAGCAAAGGTAAACAGCAGACAGACCTGAATCCTTATCTTTACAAGGTCGACCTCAGAACTTTGTTCAGTTTGTCTCGGTGACGGATAATGGAAGGAAGGGCAGGCAACTGGTCGACTTCATTTAAATAAACAAATAAAAAATAAGATAAACTCTCAGGAATAGATAAATAATAACAAAAAAATTGTAAAGTGGAAAAGCGAGAGCGCGCGAATGCACTCAAGCAAACACAAACAGCACAGCACGATGCGTATTTTTTTTTAAAATTGACAAAATAAATCAAAAATAAAAATAAGTGGAAAAGGCGAGAGTGCGCGAGCACACAGGAGCAAAGACAAGCAGCGCAGCTTGATGCGTAGTAAAAAAAATAATAAATAGACAACTGGTCGACCTCATTAGAAATAAAAACCTAAAAGATTACACAGACAAACAAACAAACACATAAATGTGGATAGAAGGGCAGTGCACGCAGGAGCAAAGGTAAACAGCAGACAGACCTGAATCCTTATCTTTACAAGGTCGACCTCAGAACTTTGTTCAGTTTGTCTCGGTGACGGATAATGGAAGGAAGGGCAGGCAACTGGTCGACTTCATTTAAATAAACAAATAAAAAATAAGATAAACTCTCAAGAATAGATAAATCATAACAAAAAAATTGTAAAGTGGAGAAAGCGAGAGCGCGCGAATGCACTCAAGCAAACACAAACAGCACAGCACGATGCGTATTTTTTTTAAATTGACAAAATAAATCAAAAAAAAATCAAAAATAAAAATAAGTGGAAAAGGCGAGTGTGCGCGAGCATACAGGAGCAAGGACAAGCAGCCCAGCTTGATGCGTAGTAAAAAAAATAATAAATAGACAACTGGTCGACCTCATTAGAAATAAAAACCCAAAAGATTAGATAGACAAACAAACAAACACATAAATGTGGAGAGAAGGGCAGTGCGCGCAGGAGCAAAGGTAAACAGCAGACAGACCTGAATCCTTATCTTTACAAGGTCGACCTCATAACTTTGTTCAGTTTGTCTCGGTGACGGATAATGGAAGGAAGGGCAGGCAACTGGTCGACTTCATTTAAATAAACAAATAAAAAATAAGATAAACTCTCAGAATAGATAAATCATAACAAAAAAATTGTAAAGTGGAGAAAGCGAGAGCGCGCGAATGCACTCAAGCAAACACAAACAGCACAGCACGATGCGTATTTTTTTTTAAATTGACAAAATAAATCAAAAATAAATCAAAATAAAAATAAGTGGAAAAGGCGAGAGTGCGCGAGCACACAGGATCAAAGACAAGCAGCGCAGCTTGATGCGTAGTAAAAAAATAATAAATAGACAACTGGTCGACCTCATTAGAAATAAAAACCCAAAAGATTAGATAGACAAACAAACAAACACATAAATGTGGAGAGAAGGGCAGTGCGCGCAGGAGCAAAGGTAAACAGCAGACAGACCTGAATCCTTATCTTTACAAGGTCGAACTCAGAACTTTGTTCAGTTTGTCTCGATGACGGATAATGGAAGGAAGGGCAGGCAACTGGTCGACTTCATTTAAATAAACAAATAAAAAAATAAGATAAACTCTCAGGAATAGATAAATAATAACAAAAACATTGTAAAGTTGAGAAAGCGAGAGCGCGCGAATGCACTGAAGCAAACACAAACAGCACAGCACGATGCGTTTTTTTTAAAATTGACAAAATAAATCAAAAATAAATTAAAAATAAAAATAAGTGGAAAAGGCGAGAGTGCGCGAGCACACAGGAGCAAAGACAAGCAGCGCAGCTTGATGCGTAGTAAAAAAAATAATAAATACACAACTGGTCGACCTCATTAGAAATAAAAACCCAAAAGATTAGATAGACAAACAAACAAACACATAAATGTGGAGAGAAGGGCAGTGCGCGCAGGAGCAAAGGTAAACAGCAGACAGACCTGAATCCTTAACTTTACAAGGTCGACCTCAGAACTTTGTTCAGTTTGTCTCGGTGACGGATAATTGAAGGAAGGGCAGGCACTGGTCGACTTCATTTAAATAAACAAATAAAAAATAACATAAACTCTCAGGAATAGATAAATAATAAAAAAATTGTAAAGTGGAGAAAGCGAGAACGCGCGAATGCACTCAAGCAAACACAAACAGCACAGCACGATGCGTATTTTTTTTTTAAAATTGACAAAATAAATCAAAAATAAATCAAAAATAAAAATAAGTGGAAAAGGCGAGAGTGCGCGAGCACACAGGAGCAAAGACAAGCAGCGCAACTTGATGCGTAGTAAAAAAAATAATAAATAGACAACTGGTCGACCTCATTAGAAATAAAAACCCAAAAGATGAGATAGACAAACAAACAAACACATAAATGTGGAGAGAAGGGCAGTGCGCGCAAGATCAAAGGTAAACAGCAGACAGACCTGATTCCTTATCTTTACAAGGTCGACCTCAGAACTTTGTTCAGTTTGTCTCGGTGACGGATAATGGAAGGAAGGGCAGGCAACTGGTCGACTTCATTTAAATAAACAAATAAAAAATAAGATAAACTCTCAGGAATAGATAAATAATAACAAAAAAATTGTAAAGTGGAGAAAGCGAGAGACGCGCGAATGCACTCAAGCAAACACAAACAGCACAGCACGATGCGCATTTTTTTTAAATTGACAAAATAAATCAAAAATAAATCAAAAATAAAAATAAGTGGAAAAGGCGAGAGTGCGCGAGCACACAGGAGCAAAGACAAGCAGCGCAGCTTGATGCGTAGTAAAAAAAAATAATAAATACACAACTGGTCGACCTCATTAGAAATAAAAACCCAAAAGATGAGATAGACAAACAAACAAACACATAAATGTGGAGAGAAGGGCAGTGCGCGCAGGAGCAAGGTAAACAGCAGACAGACCTGAATCCTTATCTTTACAAGGTCGACCTCAGAACTTTGTTCAGTTTGTCTCGGTGACGGATAATGGAAGGTAGGGCAGGCAACTGGTCGACTTCATTTAAATAAACAAATAAAAAATAAGATAAACTCTCAGGAATAGATAAATAATAACAAAAAAATTGTAACGTGCAGAAAGCGAGAACGCGCGAATGCACTCAAGCAAGCACAAACAGCACAGCACGATGCGTATTTTTTTTTTTAAAATTGGCAAAATAAATCAAAAATAAATCAAAAATAAAAATAAGTGGAAAAGGCGAGAGTGCGCGAGCACACAGGAGCAAAGACAAGCAGCACAGCTTGATGCGTAGTAAAAAAAATAATAAATAGACAACTGGTCGACCTCATTAGAAATAAAAACCCAAAAGATGAGATAGACAAACAAACAAACACATAAATGTGGAGAGAAGGGCAGTGCGCGCAAGATCAAAGGTAAACAGCAGACAGACCTGATTCCTTATCTTTACAAGGTCGACCTCAGAACTTTGTTCAGTTTGTCTCGGTGACGGATAATGGAAGGAAGGGCAGGCAACTGGTCGACTTCATTTAAATAAACAAATAAAAAATAAGATAAACTCTCAGGAATAGATAAATAATAACAAAAAAATTGTAAAGTGGAGGAAAGCGAGAGCGCGCGAATGCACTCAAGCAAACACAAACAGCACAGCACGATGCGCATTTTTTTTAAAATTGACAAAATAAATCAAAAATAAATCAAAAATAAAAATAAGTGGAAAAGGCGAGAGTGCGCGAGCACACAGGAGCAAAGACAAGCAGCGCAGCTTGATGCGTAGTAAAAAAAATAATAAATAGACAACTGGTCGACCTCATTAGAAATAAAAACCCAAACGATTAGATAGACAAACAAACAAACACATAAATGTGGAGAGAAGGGCAGTGCGGGAAGGAGCAAAGGTAAACAGCAGACAGACCTGAATCCTTATCTTTACAAGGTCGACCTCAGAACTTTGTTCAGTTTGTCTCGGTGACGGATAATGGAAGGAAGGGCAGACAACTGGACGACTTCATTTAAATAAACAAATAAAAAATAAGATAAACACTCAAGAATATATAAATAATAACAAAAAAATTGTAAAGTGGAGAAAGCGAGAGCGCGCGAATGCACTCAAGCAAACACAAATAGCACAGCACGATGCGTATTTTTTTTTAAATTGACAAAATAAATCAAAAATAAATCAAAAATAAAAATAAGTGGAAAAGGCGAGAGTGTGCGAGCACACAGGAGCAAAGACAAGCAGCGCAGCTTGATGCGTAGTAAAAAAAATAATAAATAGACAACTGGTCGACCTCATTAGAAATAAAAACCCAAAAGATTAGATAGACAAACAAACAAACACATAAATGTGGAGAGAAGGGCAGTGCGCGCAGGAGCAAAGGTAAACAGCAGACAGACCTGAATCTTATCTTTACAAGGTCGACCTCAGAACTTTGTTCAGTTTGTCTCGGTGACGGATAATGGAAGGAAGGGCAGGCAACTGGTCGACTTCATTTAAATAAACAAATAAAAAATAAGATAAACTCTCAGGAATAGATAAATAATAACAAAAAAATTGTAAAGTGGAGAAAGCGAGAGCGCGCGAATGCACTCAAGCAAACACAAACAGCACAGCACGATGCGCATTTTTTTTAAAATTGACAAAATAAATCAAAAATAAATCAAAAATAAAAATAAGTGGAAAAGGCGAGAGTGCGCGAGCACACAGGAGCAAAGACAAGCAGCGCAGCTTGATGCGTAGTAAAAAAAAATAATAAATAGACAACTGGTCGACCTCATTAGAAATAAAAACCAAAAGATTAGATAGACAAACAAACAAACACATAAATGTGGAGAGAAGGGCAGTGCGCGCAGGAGCAAAGGTAAACAGCAGACAGACCTGAATGCTTATCTTTACAAGGTCGACCTCAGAACTTTGTTCAGTTTGTCTCGGTGACGGATAATGGAAGGAAGGGCAGGCAACTGGTCGACTTCATTTAAATAAACAAATAAAAAATAAGATAAACTCTCAGGAATAGATAAATAATAACAAAAAAATTGTAAAGTGGAGAAAGCGAGAGACGCGCGAATGCACTCAAGCAAACACAAACAGCACAGCACGATGCGCATTTTTTTTTAAATTGACAAAATGAATCAAAAATAAATCAAAAATAAAAATAAGTGGAAAAGGCGAGAGTGCGCGAGCACACAGGAGCAAAGACAAGCAGCGCAGCTTGATGCGTAGTAAAAAAAATAATAAATACACAACTGGTCGACCTCATTAGAAATAAAAACCCAAAAGATGAGGTAGACAAACAAACAAACACATAAATGTGGAGAGAAGGGCAGTGCGCGCAGGAGCAAAGGTAAACAGCAGACAGACCTGAATCCTTATCTTTACAAGGTCGACCTCAGAACTTTGTTCAGTTTGTCTCGGTGACGGATAATGGAAGGAAGGGCAGGCAACTGGTCGACTTCATTTAAATAAACAAATAAAAAATAAGATAAACTCTCAGGAATAGATAAATAATAACAAAAAAATTGTAACGTGCAGAAAGCGAGAACGCGCGAATGCACTCAAGCAAACACAAACAGCACAGCACGATGCGTATTTTTTTTTTAAAATTGGCAAAATAAATCAAAAATAAATCAAAAATAAAAATAAGTGGAAAAGGCGAGAGTGCGCGAGCACACAGGAGCAAAGACAAGCAGCGCAGCTTGATGCGTAGTAAAAAAAATAATAAATAGACAACTGGTCGACCTCATTAGAAATAAAAACCCAAAAGATGAGATAGACAAACAAACAAACACATAAATGTGGAGAGAAGGGCAGTGCGCGCAAGATCAAAGGTAAACAGCAGACAGACCTGATTCCTTATCTTTACAAGGTCGACCTCAGAACTTTGTTCAGTTTGTCTCGGTGACGGATAATGGAAGGAAGGGCAGGCAACTGGTCGACTTCATTTAAATAAACAAATAAAAAATAAGATAAACTCTCAGGAATAGATAAATAATAACAAAAAAATTGTAAAGTGGAGAAAGCGAGAGCGCGCGAATGCACTCAAGCAAACACAAACAGCACAGCACGATGCGCATTTTTTTTAAAATTGACAAAATAAATCAAAAATAAATCAAAATAAAATAAGTGGAAAAGGCGAGAGTGCGCGAGCACACAGGAGCAAAGACAAGCAGCGCAGCTTGATGCGTAGTAAAAAAAAATAATAAATAGACAACTGGTCGACCTCATTAGAAATAAAAACCCAAACGATTAGATAGACAAACAAACAAACACATAAATGTGGAGAGAAGGGCAGTGCTGGGAAGGAGCAAAGGTAAACAGCAGACAGACCTGAATCCTTATCTTTACAAGGTCGACCTCAGAACTTTGTTCAGTTAGTCTCGGTGACGGATAATGGAAGGAAGGGCAGACAACTGGACGACTTCATTTAAATAAACAAATAAAAAAATAAGATAAACACTCAAGAATATATAAATAATAACAAAAAAATTGTAAAGTGGAGAAAGCGAGAGCGCGCGAATGCACTCAAGCAAACACAAATAGCACAGCACGATGCGTATTTTTTTTAAATTGACAAAATAAATCAAAAATAAATCAAAAATAAAAATAAGTGGAAAAAGGCGAGAGTGTGCGAGCACACAGGAGCAAAGACAAGCAGCGCAGCTTGATGCGTAGTAAAAAAAATAATAAATAGACAACTGTCGACCTCATTAGAAATAAAAACCCAAAAGATTAGATAGACAAACAAACAAACACATAAATGTGGAGAGAAGGGCAGTGCGCGCAGGAGCAAAGGTAAACAGCAGACAGACCTGATTCCTTATCTTTACAAGGTCGACCTCAGAACTTTGGTCAGTTTGTCTCGGTGACGGATAATGGAAGGAAGGGCAGGCAACTGGTCGACTTCATTTAAATAAACAAATAAAAAATAAGATAAACTCTCAGGAATAGATAAATAATAACAAAAAAATTGTAAAGTGGAGAAAGCGAGAGCGCGCGAATGCACTCAAGCAAACACAAACAGCACAGCACGATGCGCATTTTTTTTAAAATTGACAAAATAAATCAAAAATAAATAAAAAATAAAAATAAGTGGAAAAGGCGAGAGTGCGCGAGCACACAGGAGCAAAGACAAGCAGCGCAGCTTGATGCGTAGTAAAAAAAATAATAAATAGACAACTGGTCGACCTCATTAGAAATAAAAACCCAAAAGATTAGATAGACAAACAAACAAACACATAAATGTGGAGAGAAGGGCAGTGCGCGCAGGAGCAAAGGTAAACAGCAGACAGACCTGAATGCTTATCATTACAAGGTCGACCTCAGAACTTTGTTCAGTTTGTCTCGGTGACGGATAATGGAAGGAAGGGCAGACAACTGGACGACTTCATTTAAATAAACAAATAAAAAATAAGATAAACTCTCAAGAATATATAAATAATAAGAAAAAAAATTGTAAAGTGGAGAAAGCGAGAGCGCGCGAATGCACTCAAGCAAACACAAACAGCACAGCACGATGCGTATTTTTTTTAAATTGACAAAATAAATCAAAAAAAATCAAAAATAAAAATAAGTGGAAAAAGGCGAGTGTGCGCGAGCATACAGGAGCAAGGACAAGCAGCCCAGCTTGATGCGTAGTAAAAAAAATAATAAATAGACAACTGGTCGACCTCATTAGAAATAAAAACCCAAAAGATTAGATAGACAAACAAACAAACACATAAATGTGGAGAGAAGGGCAGTGCGCGCAGGAGCAAAGGTAAACAGCAGACAGACCTGAATCCTTATCTTTACAAGGTCGACCTCAGAACTTTGTTCAGTTTGTCTCGGTGACGGATAATGGAAGGAAGGGGAGGCAACTGGTCGACTTCATTTAAATAAACAAATAAAAAATAAGATAAACTCTCAGGAATAGATAAATCATAACAAAAAAATTGTAGAGTGGAGAAAGCGAGAGCGCGCGAATGCACTCAAGCAAACACGAACAGCACAGCACGATGCGTATTTTTTTTTAAATTGACAAAATAAATCAAAAATAAATCAAAAATAAAAATAAGTGGAAAAGGCGAGAGTGCGCGAGCACACAGGAGCAAAGACAAGCAGCGCAGCTTGATGCGGAGTTAAAAAAAATAATAAATAGACAACTGGTCGACATCATTAGAAATAAAAACCCAAAAGATTAGATAGACAAACAAACAAACACATAAATGTGGCGAGAAGGGGCAGTGCGCGCAGGAGCAAAGGTAAACAGCAGACAGACCTGAATCCTTATCTTTACAAGGTCGACCTCAGAACTTTGTTCAGTTTGTCTCGGTGACGGATAATGGAAGGAAGGGCAGGCAACTGGTCGACTTCATTTAAATAAACAAATAAAAAATAAGATAAACTCTCAGGAATAGATAAATAATAACAAAAAATTGTAAAGTGGAGAAAGCGAGAGCGCG
>NW_025957941.1:0-27531 GCF_023159225.1 Perognathus longimembris pacificus | reverse complement strand
TGCGCGAGCACACAGGAGCAAAGACAAGCAGCGCAGCTTGATGCGTAGTAAAAAAAATAATAAATAGACAACTTGTCGACCTCATTAGAAATAAAAACCCAAAAGATTAGATAGACAAACAAACAAACACATAAATGTGGAGAGCAGGGCAGTGCACGCAGGAGCAAAGGTAAACAGCAGACAGACCTGAATCCTTATCTTTACAAGGTCGACCTCAGAACTTTGTTCAGTTTGTCTCGGTGACGGATAATGGAAGGAAGGGCAGGAAACTGGTCGACTTCATTTAAATAAACAAATTAAATATAAGATAAACTCTCAGGAATAGATAAATAATAACAAAAAATTGTAAAGTGGAGAAAGCGAGAGCGCGCGAATGCACTCAAGCAAACACAAACAGCACAGCACGATGCGTATTTTTTTTAAATTGACAAAATAAATCAAAAATAAATCAAAAATAAAAATAAGTGGAAAAGGCGAGAGTGCGCGAGCACACAGGAGCAAATACAAGCAGCGCATCTTGATGCGTAGTAAAAAAAATAATAAATAGACAACTGGTCGACCTCATTAGAAATAAAAACCCAAAGATTAGATAGACAAACAAACAAACACATAAATGTGGAGAGAAGGGCAGTGCGCGCAGGAGGAAAGGTAAACAGCAGACAGACCTGAATCCTTATCTTTACAAGGTCGACCTCAGAACTTTGTTCAGTTTGTCTCGGTGACGGATAATAGAAGGAAGGGCAGGCAACTGGTCGACTTCATTTAAATAAACAAATAAAAAATAAAATAAACTCTCAGGAATAGATAAATAATAACAAAAAAATTGTAAAGTGCAGAAAGCGAGAGCGCGTGAATGCACTCAAGCAAACACAAACAGCACAGCACGATGCGTATTTTTTTTTAAATTGACAAAATAAATCAAAAATAAATCAAAAATAAAAATAGGGCTGGGGATATAGCCTAGTGGCAAGAGTGCCTGCCTCGGATACACGAGGCCCTAGGTTCGATTCCCCAGCACCACATATACAGAAAACGGCCAGAAGCGGCGCTGTGGCTCAAGTGGCAGAGTGCTAGCCTTGAGCGGGAAGAAGCCAGGGACAGTGCTCAGGCCCTGAGTCCAATGCCCAGGACTGGCCAAAAAAAAAAATAAAAAAAATAAATAAATAAAAAAATAAAAATAAGTGGAAAAGGCGAGAGTGCGCGAGCACACAGGAGCAAAGACAAGCAGCGCAGCTTGATGCGTAGTAAAAAAAAATAATAAATAGACAACTGGTCGACCTCATTAGAAATAAAAACACAAAAGATTAGATAGACAAACAAACAAACACATAAATGTGGAGAGAAGGGCAGTGTGCGCAGGAGCAAATGTAAACAGCAGACAGACCTGAATCCTTATCTTTACAAGGTCGACCTCAGAACTTTGTTCAGTTTGTCTCGGTGACGGATAATGGAAGGAAGGGCAGGCAACTGGTCGACTTCATTTAAATAAACAAATAAAAATAAGATAAACTCAGGAATAGATAAATAATAACAAAAAAAATTGTAAAGTGGAGAAAGCGAGAGCGCGCGAATGCACTCAAGCAAACACAACAGCACAGCACGATGCGTATTTTTTTTTAAATTGACAAAATAAATCAAAAATCAATCAAAAATAAAAATAAGTGGAAAAGGCGAGAGTGCACGAGCACACAGGAGCAAAGACAAGCAGCGCAGCTTGATGCATAGTAAAAAAAAAAATAGACAACTTGTCGACCTCATTAGAAATAAAAACCCAAAAGATTAGATAGACAAACAAACAAACACATAAATGTGGAGAGATGGGCAGTGTGCGCAGGAGCAAAGGTAAACAGCAGACAGACCTGAATCCTTATCTTTACAAGGTCGACCTCAGAACTTTGTTCAGTTTGTCTCGGTGACGGATAATGGAAGGAAGGGCAGGCAACTGGTCGACTTCATTTAAATAAACAAATAAAAAATAAGATAAACTCTCAGGAATAGATAAATAATAACAAAAAAATTGTAAAGTGGGAGAAAGCGAGAGCGCGCGAATGCACTCAAGCAAACACAAACAGCACAGCACGATGCGTATTTTTTTATATTGACAAAATAAATCAAAAATAAATCAAAAATAACAATATGTGGAAAAGGCGAGAGTGCGCGAGCACACAGGAGCAAAGACAAGCAGCGCAACTTGATGCGTAGTAAAAAAAATAATAAATAGACAACTGGTCGACCTCATTAGAAATAAAAACCCAAAAGATTAGATAGACAAACAAACAAACACATAAATGTGGAGAGAAGGGCAGTGCGCGCAGGAGCAAAGGTAAACAGCAGACAGACCTGAATCCTTATCTTTACAAGGTCGACCTCAGAACTTTGTTCAGTTTGTCTCGGTGACGGATAATGGAAGGAAGGGCAGGCAACTGGTCGACTTCATTTAAATAAACAAATAAAAAATAAGATAAACTCTCAGGAATAGATAAATAATAACAAAAAATTGTAAAGTGGAGAAAGCGAGAGCGCGCGAATGCACTCAAGCAAACACTAACAGCACAGCACGATGCGTATTTTTTTATATTGACAAAATAAATCAAAAATAAATCAAAAATAACAATAAGTGGAAAAGGCGAGAGTGCGCGAGCACACAGGAGCAAAGACAAGCAGCGCAGCTTGATGCGTAGTAAAAAAAATAATAAATAGACAACTGGTCGACCTCATTAGAAATAAAAACCCAAAAGATTAGATAGACAAACAAACAAACACATAAATGTGGAGAAAAGGGCAGTGCGCGCAGGAGCAAAGGTAAACAGCAGACAGACCTGAATCCTTATCTTTACAAGGTCGACCTCAGAACTTTGTTCAGTTTGTCTCGGTGACGGATAATGGAAGGAAGGGCAGGAAACTGGTCGACTTCATTTAAATAAACAAATAAAATATAAGATAAACTCTCAGGAATAGATAAATAATAACAAAAAAATTGTAAAGTGGAGAAAGCGAGAGCGCGCGAATGCACTCAAGCAAACACAAACAGCACAGCACGATGCGTATTTTTTTTAAATTGACAAAATAAATAAAAAATAAATCAAAAATAAAAATAAGTGGAAAAGGCGAGAGTGCGCGAGCACACAGGAGCAAAGACAAGCAGCGCAGCTTGATGCGTAGTAAAGAAAATAATAAATAGACAACTGGTCGACCTCATTAGAAATAAAAACCCAAAAGATTAGATAGACAAACAAACAAACACATAAATGTGGAGAGAAGGGCAGTGCGGGCAGGAGCAAAGGTAAACAGCAGAGAGACCTGAATCCTTATCTTTACAAGGTCGACCTCAGAACTTTGTTCAGTTTGTCTCGGTGACGGATAATGGAAGGAAGGGGCAGGCAACTGGTCGACTTCATTTAAATAAACAAATAAAAAATAAGATAAACTCTCAGGAATAGATAAATAATAACCAAAAAATTGTAAAGTGGAGAAAGCGAGAGCCCGCGAATGCACTCAAGCAAACACAAACAGCAAAGCACGATGCGTATTTTTTTATATTGACAAAATAAATCAAAAATAAATCAAAAATAACAATAAGTGGAAAAGGCGAGAGTGCGCGAGCACACAGGAGCAAAGACAAGCAGCGCAGCTTGATGCGCAGCAAAAAAATAATAAATAGACAACTGGTCGACCTCATTAGAAATAAAAACCCAAAAGATTTGATAGACAAACAAACAAACACATAAATGTGGAGAGAAGGGCAGTGCGCTCAGGAGCAAAGGTAAACAGCAGACAGACTTGAATCCTTATCTTTACAAGGTCGAACTCAGAACTTTGTTCAGTTTGTCTCGGTGACGGATAATGGAAGGAAGGGCAGGCAACTGGTCGACTTCATTTAAATAAACAAATAAAAAATAAGATAAACTCTCAGGAATAGATAAATAATAACAAAAAAATTGTAAAGTGGAGAAAGCGAGAGCGCGCGAATGCACTCAAGCAAACACAACAGCACAGCACGATGCGTATTTTTTTTAAATTGACAAAATAAATCAAAAATAAATCAAAAATAAAAATAAGTGGAAAAGGCGAGAGTGCGCGAGCACACAGTAGCAAAGACAATCAGCGCAGCTTGATGCGTAGTAAAAAAAAAATAAATAGACAACTGGTCGACCTCATTAGAAATAAAACCCCAAAAGATTAGATAGACAAACAAACAAACACATAAATGTGGAGAGATGGGCAGTGTGCGCAGGAGCAAAGGTAAACAGCAGGCAGACCTGATTCCTTATCTTTACAAGGTCGACCTCAGAACTTTGTTCAGTTTGTCTCGGTGATGGATAATGGAAGGAAGGGCAGGCAACTGGTCGACTTCATTTAAATAAACAAATAAAAAATAAGATAAACTCTCAGGAATAGATAAATAATAACAAATAAAATTGTAAAGTGGAGAAAGCGAGAGCGCGCGAATGCACTCAAGCAAACACAAACAGCACAGCACGATGCGTATTTTTTTTTAAAATTGACAAAATAAATCAAAAATAAAAATAAGTGGAAAAGGCGAGAGTGCGCGAGCACACAGGAGCAAAGACAAGCAGCGCAGCTTGATGCGTAGTAAAAAAAATAATAAATAGACAACTGGTCGACCTCATTAGAAATAAAAACCCAAAAGATTAGATAGACAAACAAACAAACACATAAATGTGGAGAGAAGGGCAGTGCGCGCAGGAGCAAAGGTAAACAGCAGACAGACCTGAATCCTTATCTTTACAAGGACAACCTCAGAACTTTGTTCAGTTTGTCTCGGTGACGGATAATGGAAGGAAGGGCAGGCAACTGGTCGACTTCATTTAAATAAACAAATAAAAAATAAGATAAACTCTCAGGAATAGATAAATAATAACAAAAAAATTGTAAAGTGGAGAAAGCGAGAGCGCGCGAATGCACTCAAGCAAACACAAACAGCACAGCACGATGCGTATTTTTTTTTTAAATTGACAAAATAAATCAAAAATAAATCAAAAATAAAAATAAGTGGAAAAGGCGAGAGTGCGCGAGCACACAGGAGCAAAGACAAGCAGCGCAGCTTGATGCGTAGTAAAAAAATAATAAATAGACAACGGGTCGTCCTCATTAGAAATAAAAACCCAAAAGATTAGATCGACAAACAAACAAACACATAAATGTGGAGAGAAGGGCAGTGCGCGCAGGAGCAATGGTAACCAGCAGACAGACCTGAATCCTTATCTTTACAAGGTCGACCTCAGAACTTTGTTCAGTTTGTCTCGGTGACAGATAATGGAAGGAAGGGCAGGCAACTGGTCGACTTCATTTAAATAAACAATTAAAAAAAAGGATAAACTCTCAGGAATAGATAAATAATAACAAAAAAATTGTAAACTGGAGAAAGCGAGAGCGCGCGAATGCACTCAAGCAAACACAAACAGCACAGCACGATTTGTATTTTTTTTAAAAATTGACAAAATAAATCAAAAATAAATCAAAAATAAAAATAAGTGGAAAAGGCGAGAGTGCGCGAGCACAGAGGAGCATAGACAAGCAGCGCAGCTTGAGGCGTAGTAAAAAAAATAATAAATAGACAACTGGTCGACCTCATTAGAAATAAAAACCCAAAAGATTAGATAGACAAACAAACAAACACATAAATGTGGAGAGAAGGGCAGTGCGCGCAGGAGGAAAAGTAAACAGCAGACAGACCTGAATTCTTATCTTTACAAGGTCGACCTCAGAACTTTGTTCAGTTTGTCTCGGTGACGGATAATGGAAGGAAGGGCAGGCAACTGGTCGACTTCATTTAAATAAACAAATAAAAATAAGATAAACTCTCAGGAATAGATAAATAATAACAAAAAAATTGTAAAGTGGAGGAAGCGAGAGCGCGCGAATGCACTCAAGCAAACACAAACAGCACAGCACGATGCGTATTTTTTTTTTAAATTGACAAAATAAATCAAAAATAAATCAAAAATAAAAATAAGTGGAAAAGGCGAGAGTGCGCGAGCACACGGGAGCAAAGACAAGCAGCGCAGCTTGATGCGTAGTAAAAAAAATAATAAATAGACAACTGGTCGACCTCATTAGAAATAAAAACCCAAAAGATTAGATAGACAAACAAACACATAAATGTGGAGAGAAGGGCAGTGCTTGCAGGAGCAAAGGTAAACAGCAGACAGACCTGAATCTTTATCTTTACAAGGTCGACCTCAGAACTTTGTTCAGTTTGTCTCGGTGACGGACAATGGAAGGAAGGGCAGGCAACTGGTCGACTTCATTTAAATAAACAAATAAAAAATAAGATAAACTCTCAGGAATAGATAAATAATAACAAAAAATTGTAAAGTGGAGAAAGCGAGAGCGCGGGAATGCACTCAAGCAAACACAAACAGCACAGCACGATGCGTATTTTTTTTTAAATTGACAAAATAAATCAAAAATAAAAATAAGTGGAAAAGGCGAGAGTGGGCGAGCACACAGGAGCAAAGACAAGCAGTGCAGCTTGATGCGTAGTAAAAAAAATAATAAATAGACAACTGGTCGACCTCATTAGAAATAAAAACCCAAAAGATTAGATAGACAAACAAACAAACACATAAATGTGGAGAGAAGGGCAGTGCGCGCAGGAGCAAAGGTAAACAGCAGACAGACCTGAATCCTTATCTTTACAAGGACGACCTCAGAACTTTGTTCAGTTTGTCTCGGTGACGGATAATGGAAGGAAGGGCAGGCAACTGGTCGACTTCATTTAAATAAACAAATAAAAAATAATATAAACTCTCAGGAATAGATAAATAATAACAAAAAAATTGTAAAGTGGAGAAAGCGAGAGCGCGCGAATGCACTCAAGCAAACACAAACAGCACAGCACGATGCGTATTTTTTTTTAAATTGACAAAATAAATCAAAAATAAAAATAAGTGGAAAAGGCGAGAGTGCGCGAGCACACAGGAGCAAAGACAAGCAGCGCAGCTTGATGCGTAGTAAAAAAAATAATAAATAGACAACTGGTCGACCTCATTAGAAATAAAAACCCAAAAGATTAGATAGACAAACAAACAAACACATAAATGTGGAGAGAAGGGCAGTGCGCGCAGGAGCAAAGGTAAACAGCAGACAGACCTGAATCCTTATCTTTACAAGGACGACCTCAGAACTTTGTTCAGTTTGTCTCGGTGACGGATAATGGAAGGAAGGGCAGGCAACTGGTCGACTTCATTTAAATAAACAAATAAAAAATAATATAAACTCTTAGGAATAGATAAATAATAACAAAAAAATTGTAAAGTGGAGAAAGCGAGAGCGCGCGAATGCACTCAAGCAAACACAAACAGCACAGCACGATGCGTATTTTTTTTTAAATTGACAAAATAAATCAAAAATAAATCAAAAATAAAAATAAGTGGAAAAGGCGAGAGTGCGCGAGCACACAGGAGCAAAGACAAGCAGCGCAGCTTGATGCGTAGTAAAAAAAATAATAAATAGACAACTGGTCGACCTCATTAGAAATAAAAACCCAAAAGATTAGATAGACAAACAAACAAACACATAAATGTGGAGAGAAGGGCAGTGCGCGCAGGAGCAAAGGTAAACAGCAGACAGACCTGAATCCTTATCTTTACAAGGTCGACCTCAGAACTTTGTTCAGTTTGTGTCGGTGACGGATAATGGAAGGAAGGGCAGGCAACTGGTCGACTTCATTTAAATAAACAAATAAAAAATAAGATAAACTCTCAGGAATAGATAAATAATAACAAAAAAATTGTAAAGTGGAGAAAGCGAGAGCGCGCGAATGCACTCAAGCAAACACAAACAGCACAGCCCGATGCGTATTTTTTTTAAAATTGACAAAATGAATAAAAATAAATCAAAAATAAAAATTAGTGGAAAAGGCGTGAGTGCGCGAGCACACAGGAGCAAAGACAAGCAGCGCAGCTTGATTCGTAGTAAAAAAAATAATAAATAGACAACTGGTCGACCTCATTAGAAATAAAAACCCAAAAGATTAGATAGACAAACAAACAAACACATAAATGTGGAGAGAAGGGCAGTGCGCGCAGGAGCAAAGGTAAACAGCAGACAGACCTGAATCCTTATCTTTACAAGGTCGACCTCAGAACCTTGTTCAGTTTGTCTCGGTGACGGATAATGGAAGGAAGGGCAGGCAACTGGTCGACTTCATTTAAATAAACAAATAAAAAATAAGATAAACTCTCAGGAATAGATAAATAATAACAAAAAAATTGTAAAGTGGAGAAAGCGAGAGCGCGCGAATGCACTCAAGCAAACACAAACAGCACAGCACGATGTGTATTTTTTTTATATTGACAAAATAAATCAAAAATAACAATAAGTGGAAAAGGCGAGAGTGCGCGAGCACACAGGAGCAAAGACAAGCAGCGCAGCTTGATGCGTAGTAAAAAAAATAATAAATAGACAACTGGTCGACCTCATTAGAAATAAAAACCCAAAAGATTAGATAGACAAACAAACAACCACATAAATGTGGAGAGAAGGGCAGTGCGCGCAGGAGCAAAGGTAAACAGCAGACAGACCTGAATCCTTATCTTTACATGGTCGACTTCAGAACTTTGTTCAGTTTCTCTCGGTGACGGATAATGGAAGGAAGGGCAGGCAACTGGTCGACTTCATTTAAATAAACAAATAAAAATAAGATAAACTCTCAGGAATAGATAAATAATAACAAAAAAATTGTAAAGTGGAGAAAGCGAGAGCGCGCGAATGCACTCAAGCAAACACAAACAGCACAGCACGATGCATATTTTTTTTTAAATTGACAAAATAAATCAAAAATAAATCAAAAATAAAAATAAGTGGAAAAGGCGAGAGTGCGCGAGCACACAGGAGCAAAGACAAGCAGCGCAGTTTGATGCGTAGTAAAAAAATAATAAATAGACAACGGGTCGTCCTCATTAGAAATAAAAACCCAAAAGATTAGACAGACAAACAAACAAACACATAAATGTGGAGAGAAGGGCAGTGGGCGCAGGAGTAAAGGTAACCAGCAGACAGACCTGAATCCATATCTTTACAAGGTCGACCTCAGAACTTTGTTCAGTTTGTCTCGGTGACGGATAATGGAAGGAAGGGCAGGCAACTGGTCGACTTCATTTAAATAAACAAATAAAAATAAGATAAACTCTCAGGAATAGATAAATAATAACAAAAAAATTGTAAAGTGGAGGAAGCGAGAGCGCGCGAATGCACTCAAGCAAACACAAACAGCACAGCACGATGCGTATTTTTTTTAAATTGATAAAATAAATCATAAATAAATCAAAAATATAAATAAGTGGGAAAGGCGAGAGTCCGTGAGCACACAGGAGCAAAGACAAGCAGCGCAGCTTGATGCGTAGTAAAAAAAATAATAAATACACAACTGGTCGACCTCATTAGAAATAAAAACCCAAAAGATTAGATAGACAAACAAACAAACACATAAATGTGGAGAGAAGGGCAGTGCGCGCAGGAGCAAAGGTAAACAGCAGACAGACCTGAATCCTCATCTTTAAAAGGTCGACCTCAGAACTTTGTTCAGTTTGTCTCGGTGACGGATAATGGAAGGAAGGGCAGGCAACTGGTCGACTTCATTTAAATAAACAAATAAAAAATAAGATAAACTCTCAAGAATAGATAAATAATAAGAAAAAAATTGTAAAGTGGAGAAAGCGAGAGCGCGCGAATGCACTCAAGAAAACACAAACAGCACAGCACGATGCGTATTTTTTTTTAAAATTGACAAAATAAATCAAAAATAAAAATAAGTGGAAAAGGCGAGAGTGCGCGAGCACACAGGAGCAAAGACAAGCAGCGCAGCTTGATGCGTAGTAAAAAAAATAATAAATAGACAACTGGTCGACCTCATTAGAAATAAAAACCCAAAAGATTAGATAGACAAACAAACAAACACATAAATGTGGAGAGAAGGGCAGTGCGCGCAGGAGCAAAGGTAAACAGCAGACAGACCTGAATCCTTATCTTTACAAGGACAACCTCAGAACTTTGTTCAGTTTGTCTCGGTGACGGATAATGGAAGGAAGGGCAGGCAACTGGTCGACTTCATTTAAATAAACAAATAAAAAATAAGATAAACTCTCAGGAATAGATAAATAATAACAAAAAAATTGTAAAGTGGAGAAAGCGAGAGCGCGCGAATGCACTCAAGCAAACACAAACAGCACAGCACGATGCGTATTTTTTTTTTAAATTGACAAAATAAATCAAAAATAAATCAAAAATAAAAATAAGTGGAAAAGGCGAGAGTGCGCGAGCACACAGGAGCAAAGACAAGCAGCGCAGCTTGATGCGTAGTAAAAAAATAATAAATAGACAACGGGTCGTCCTCATTAGAAATAAAAACCCAAAAGATTAGATCGACAAACAAACAAACACATAAATGTGGAGAGAAGGGCAGTGCGCGCAGGAGCAATGGTAACCAGCAGACAGACCTGAATCCTTATCTTTACAAGGTCGACCTCAGAACTTTGTTCAGTTTGTCTCGGTGACAGATAATGGAAGGAAGGGCAGGCAACTGGTCGACTTCATTTAAATAAACAATTAAAAAAAAGGATAAACTCTCAGGAATAGATAAATAATAACAAAAAAATTGTAAACTGGAGAAAGCGAGAGCGCGCGAATGCACTCAAGCAAACACAAACAGCACAGCACGATTTGTATTTTTTTTAATAATTGACAAAATAAATCAAAAATAAATCAAAAATAAAAATAAGTGGAAAAGGCGAGAGTGCGCGAGCACACAGGAGCATAGACAAGCAGCGCAGCTTGAGGCGTAGTAAAAAAAATAATAAATAGACAACTGGTCGACCTCATTAGAAATAAAAACCCAAAAGATTAGATAGACAAACAAACAAACACATAAATGTGGAGAGAAGGGCAGTGCGCGCAGGAGGAAAAGTAAACAGCAGACAGACCTGAATTCTTATCTTTACAAGGTCGACCTCAGAACTTTGTTCAGTTTGTCTCGGTGACGGATAATGGAAGGAAGGGCAGGCAACTGGTCGACTTCATTTAAATAAACAAATAAAAATAAGATAAACTCTCAGGAATAGATAAATAATAACAAAAAAATTGTAAAGTGGAGGAAGCGGGAGCGCGCGAATGCACTCAAGCAAACACAAACAGCACAGCACGATGCGTATTTTTTTTTTAAATTGACAAAATAAATCAAAAATAAATCAAAAATAAAAATAAGTGGAAAAGGCGAGAGTGCGCGAGCACACGGGAGCAAAGACAAGCAGCGCAGCTTGATGCGTAGTAAAAAAAATAATAAATAGACAACTGGTCGACCTCATTAGAAATAAAAACCCAAAAGATTAGATAGACAAACAAACAAACACATAAATGTGGAGAGAAGGGCAGTGCGCGCAGGAGCAAAGGTAAACAGCAGACAGACCTGAATCTTTATCTTTACAAGGTCGACCTCAGAACTTTGTTCAGTTTGTCTCGGTGACGGACAATGGAAGGAAGGGCAGGCAACTGGTCGACTTCATTTAAATAAACAAATAAAAAATAAGATAAACTCTCAGGAATAGATAAATAATAACAAAAAATTGTAAAGTGGAGAAAGCGAGAGCGCGGGAATGCACTCAAGCAAACACAAACAGCACAGCACGATGCGTATTTTTTTTTAAATTGACAAAATAAATCAAAAATAAAAATAAGTGGAAAAGGCGAGAGTGGGCGAGCACACAGGAGCAAAGACAAGCAGCGCAGCTTGATGCGTAGTAAAAAAAATAATAAATAGACAACTGGTCGACCTCATTAGAAATAAAAACCCAAAAGATTAGATAGACAAACAAACAAACACATAAATGTGGAGAGAAGGGCAGTGCGCGCAGGAGCAAAGGTAAACATCAGACAGACCTGAATCCTTATCTTTACAAGGTCGACCTCAGAACTTTGTTCAGTTTGTCTCGGTGACGGATAATGGAAGGAAGGGCAGGCAACTGGTCGACTTCATTTAAATAAACAAATAAAAAATAAGATAAACTCTCAGGAATAGATAAATAATAACAAAAAAATTGTAAAGTGGAGAAAGCGAGAGCCCGCGAATGCACTCAAGCAAACACAAACAGCACAGCACGATGCGTATTTTTTTTTAAATTGACAAAATAAATCAAAAATAAATCAAAAATAAAAATAAGTGGAAAAGGCGAGAGTGCGCGAGCACACAGGAGCAAAGACAAGCAGGGCAGCTTGATGCGTAGTAAAAAAAATAATAAATAGACAACTGGTCGACCTCATTAGAAATAAAAACCCAAAAGATTAGATAGACAAACAAACAAACCCATAAATGTGGAGAGAAGGGCAGTGCGCGCAGGAGCAAAGGTAAACAGCAGACAGACCTGAATCCTTATCTTTACAAGGTCGACCTCAGAACTTTGTTCAGTTCGTCTCGGTGACGGATAATGGAAGGAAGGGCAGGCAACTGGTCGACTTCATTTAAATAAACAAATAAAAAATAAGATAAACTCTCAGGAATAGATAAATAATAACAAAAAAATTGTAAAGTGCAGAAAGCGAGAGCGCGCGAATGCACTCAAGCAAACACAAACAGCACAGCACGATGCGTATTTTTTTTTAAATTGACAAAATAAATCATAAATAAATCAGAAATATAAATGAGTGGAAAAGGCGAGAGTCCGCGAGCACACAGGAGCAAAGACAAGCAGCGCAGCTTGATGCGTAGTAAAAAAAATAATAAATAGACAACTGGTCGACCTCATTAGAAATAAAAACCCAAAAGATTAGATAGACAAACAAACAAACACATAAATGTGGAGAGAAGGGCAGTGCGCGCAGGAGCAAAGGTAAACAGCAGACAGACCTGAATCCTTATCTTTACAAGGTCGACCTCAGAACTTTGTTCAGTTTGTCTCGGTGACGGATAATGGAAGGAAGGGCAGGCAACTGGTCGACTTCATTTAAATAAACAAATAAAAAATAAGATAAACTCTCAGGAATAGATAAATAATAACAAAATAATTGTAAAGTGGAGAAAGCGAGAGCGCGCGAATGCACTCAAGCAAACACAAACAGCACAGCACGATGCGTATTTTTTTTAAAATTGAAAAATAAATCAAAATTAAATCAAAAATAAAAATAAGTGGAAAAGGCGAGAGTGCGCGAGCACACAGGAGCAAAGACAAGCAGCGCAGCTTCATGCGTAGTAAAAAAAATAATAAATAGAAAACTGGTCGACCTCATTAGAAATAAAAACCCAAAAGATTAGATAGACAAACAAACAAACACATAAATGTGGAGAGAAGGGCAGTGCGCGCAGGAGCAAAGGTAAACAGCAGACAGACCTGAATCCTTATCTTTACAAGTTCGACCTCAGAACTTTGTTCAGTTTGTCTCGGTGACGGATAATGGAAGGAAGGGCAGGCAACTGGTCGACTTCATTTAAATAAACAAATAAAAAATAAGATAAACTCTCAGGAATAGATAAATAATAACAAAAAATTGTAAAGTGGAGAAAGCGAGAGCGCGCGAATGCACTCAAGCAAACACAAACAGCACAGCACGATGCGTATTTTTTTTTAAATTGACAAAATAAATCAAAAATAAATCAAAAATAAAAATACGTGGAAAAGGCGAGAGTGCGCGAGCACACAGGAGCAAAGACAAGCAGCGCAGCTTGATGCGTAGTAAAAAAAATAATAAATAGACAACTGGTCGACCTCATTAGAAATAAAAACCCAAAAGATTAGATAGACAAACAAACAAACACATAAATGTGGAGAGAAGGGCAGTGCGCGCAGGAGCAAAGGTAAACAGCAGACAGACCTGAATCCTTATCTTTACAAGGTCGACCTCAGTACTTTGTTCAGTTTGTCTCGGTGACGGATAATGGAAGGAAGGGCAGGCAACTGGTCGACTTCATTTAAATAAACAAATAAAAAATAAGATAAACTCTCAGGAATAGATAAATAATAACAAAAAATTGTAAAGTGGAGAAAGCGAGAGCGCGGGAATGCACTCAAGCAAACACAAACAGCACAGCACGATGCGTATCTTTTTTTTAAATTGACAAAATAAATCAAAAATAAAAATAAGTGGAAAAGGCGAGAGTGCGCGAGCACACAGGAGCAAAGACAAGCAGCGCAGCTTGATGCGTAGTAAAAAAAATAATAAATAGACAACTGGTCGACCTCATTAGAAATAAAAACCCAAAAGATTAGATAGACAAACAAACAAACACATAAATGTGGAGAGAAGGGCAGTGCGCGCAGGAGCAAAGGTAAACATCAGACAGACCTGAATCCTTATCTTTACAAGGTCGACCTCAGAACTTTGTTCAGTTTGTCTCGGTGACGGATAATGGAAGGAAGGGCAGGCAATTGGTCGACTTCTTTAAATAATCAAATAAAAAATAACATAAATTCTCAGGAATAGATAAATGATAACAAAAAAATTGTAAAGTGGAGAAAGCGAGAGCGCGCGAATGCACTCAAGCAAACACAAACAGCACAGCACGATGCGTATTTTTTTTTAAATTGACAAAATAAATCAAAAATAAATCAAAAATAAAAATTAGTGGAAAAGGCGAGAGTGCGCGAGCACACAGGAGCAAAGACAAGCAGCGCAGCTTGATGCGTAGTAAAAAAAATAATAAATAGACAACTGGTCGACCTCATTAAAAATAAAAACCCAAAAGATTAGATAGACAAACAAACAAAAACATAAATGTGGAGAGAAGGGCAGTGCGCGCAGGAGCAAAGGTAAACAGCAGACAGACCTGAATCCTTATCTTTACAAGGTCGACCTCAGAACTTTGTTCAGTTTGTCTCGGTGACGGATAATGGAAGGAAGGGCAGGCAACTGGTCGACTTCATTTAAATAAACAAATAAAAAATAAGATAAACTCTCAGGAATAGATAAATAATAACAAAAAAATTGTAAAGTGGAGAAAGCGAGAGCGCGCGAATGCACTCAAGCAAACACAAACAGCACAGCACGATGCGTATTTTTTTTTAAATTGACAAAATAAATCAAAATTAAATCAAAAATAAAAATAAGTGGAAAAGGCGAGAGTGCGCGAGCACACAGGAGCAAAGACAAGCAACGCAGCTTGATGCGTAGTAAAAAAAAATAATAAATAGACAACTGGTCGACCTCATTAGAAATAAAAACCCAAAAGATTAGATAGACAAACAAACAAACACATAAATGTGGAGAGAAGGGCAGTGCGCGCAGGAGCAAAGGTAAACAGCAGACAGACCTGAATCCTTATCTTTACAAGGTCGACCTCAGAACTTTGTTCAGTTTGTCTCGGTGACGGATAATGGAAGGAAGGGCAGGCAACTGGTCGACTTCATTTAAATAAACAAATAAAAAATAAGATAAACTCTCAGGAATAGATAAATAATTACAAAAAAATTGTAAAGTGGAGAAAGCGAGAGCTTGGTAATGCACTCAAGCAAACACAAACAGCACAGCACGCTGCGTATATTTTTTAAAATTGACAAAATAAATCAAAAATAAATCAAAAATAAATATAAGTGGAAAAGGCGAGAGTGCGCGAGCACACAGGAGCAAAGACAAGCAGCGCAGCTTGATGCGTAGTAAAAAAAATAATAAATAGACAACTGGTCGACCTCATTAGAAATAAAAACCCAAAAGATTAGATAGACAAACAAACAAACACATAAATGTGGAGAGAAGGGCAGTGCGCGCAGGAGCAAAGGTAAACAGCAGACAGACCTGAATCCTTATCTTTACAAGGTCGACCTCAGAACTTTGTTCAGTTTGTCTTGTTGACGGATAATGGAAGGAAGGGCAGGCAACTGGTCGACTTCATTTAAATAAACAAATAAAAAATAAGATAAACTCTCAGGAATAGATAAATAATAACAAAATAATTGTAAAGTGGAGAAAGCGAGAGCACGCGAATGCACTCAAGCAAACACAAACAGCACAGCACGATGCGTATTTTTTTTTAAATTGAAAAATAAATCAAAATTAAATCAAAAATAAAAATAAGTGGAAAAGGCGAGAGTGCGCGAGCACACAGGAGCAAAGACAAGCAGCGCAGCTTCATGCGTAGTAAAAAAAATAATAAATAGAAAACTGGTCGACCTCATTAGAAATAAAAACCCAAAAGATTAGATAGACAAACAAACAAACACATAAATGTGGAGAGAAGGGCAGTGCGCGCAGGAGCAAAGGTAAACAGCAGACAGAACTGAATCCTTATCTTTACAAGGTCGACCTCAGAACTTTGTTCAGTTTGTCTCGGTGACGGATAATGGAAGGAAGGGCAGGCAACTGGTCGACTTCATTTAAATAAACAAATAAAAAATGAGATAAACTCTCAGGAATAGATAAATAATAACAAAAAAATTGTAAAGTGGAGAAAGCGAGAGCGCGGTAATGCACTCAAGCAAACACAAACAGCACAGCACGATGCGTATTTTTTTTTTAAATTGACAAAATAAATCAAAAATAAAAATAAGTGGAAAAGGCGAGAGTGCGCGAGCACACAGGAGCAAAGACAAGCAGCGCAGCTTGATGCGTGGTAAAAAAAATAATAAATAGACAACTGGTCGACCTCATTAGAAATAAAATCCCAAAAGATTAGATAGACAAACAAACAAACACATAAATGTGGAGAGAAGGGCAGTGCGCGCAGGAGCAAAGGTAAACAGCAGACAGACCTGAATCCTTATCTTTACAAGGTCGACCTCAGAACTTTGTTCAGTTTGTCTCGGTGACGGATAATGGAAGGAAGGGCAGGCAACTGGTCGACTTCATTTAAATAAACAAATAAAAAATAAGATAAACTCTCAGGAATAGATAAATAATAACAAAAAAATTGTAAAGTGGAGAAAGCGAGAGCGCGCGAATGCACTCAAGCAAACACAAACAGCACAGCACGATGCGTATTTTTTTTTAAATTGACAAAATAAATCAAAATTAAATCAAAAATAAAAATAAGTGGAAAAGGCGAGAGTGCGCGAGCACACAGGAGCAAAGACAAGCAACGCAGCTTGATGCGTAGTAAAAAAAAATAATAAATAGACAACTGGTCGACCTCATTAGAAATAAAAACCCAAAAGATTAGATAGACAAACAAACAAACACATAAATGTGGAGAGAAGGGCAGTGCGCGCAGGAGCAAAGGTAAACAGCAGACAGACCTGAATCCTTATCTTTACAAGGTCGACCTCAGAACTTTGTTCAGTTTGTCTCGGTGACGGATAATGGAAGGAAGGGCAGGCAACTGGTCGACTTCATTTAAATAAACAAATAAAAAATAAGATAAACTCTCAGGAATAGATAAATAATTACAAAAAAATTGTAAAGTGGAGAAAGCGAGAGCTTGGTAATGCACTCAAGCAAACACAAACAGCACAGCACGCTGCGTATATTTTTTAAAATTGACAAAATAAATCAAAAATAAATCAAAAATAAATATAAGTGGAAAAGGCGAGAGTGCGCGAGCACACAGGAGCAAAGACAAGCAGCGCAGCTTGATGCGTAGTAAAAAAAATAATAAATAGACAACTGGTCGACCTCATTAGAAATAAAAACCCAAAAGATTAGATAGACAAACAAACAAACACATAAATGTGGAGAGAAGGGCAGTGCGCGCAGGAGCAAAGGTAAACAGCAGACAGACCTGAATCCTTATCTTTACAAGGTCGACCTCAGAACTTTGTTCAGTTTGTCTTGTTGACGGATAATGGAAGGAAGGGCAGGCAACTGGTCGACTTCATTTAAATAAACAAATAAAAAATAAGATAAACTCTCAGGAATAGATAAATAATAACAAAATAATTGTAAAGTGGAGAAAGCGAGAGCACGCGAATGCACTCAAGCAAACACAAACAGCACAGCACGATGCGTATTTTTTTTTAAATTGAAAAATAAATCAAAATTAAATCAAAAATAAAAATAAGTGGAAAAGGCGAGAGTGCGCGAGCACACAGGAGCAAAGACAAGCAGCGCAGCTTCATGCGTAGTAAAAAAAATAATAAATAGAAAACTGGTCGACCTCATTAGAAATAAAAACCCAAAAGATTAGATAGACAAACAAACAAACACATAAATGTGGAGAGAAGGGCAGTGCGCGCAGGAGCAAAGGTAAACAGCAGACAGAACTGAATCCTTATCTTTACAAGGTCGACCTCAGAACTTTGTTCAGTTTGTCTCGGTGACGGATAATGGAAGGAAGGGCAGGCAACTGGTCGACTTCATTTAAATAAACAAATAAAAAATGAGATAAACTCTCAGGAATAGATAAATAATAACAAAAAAATTGTAAAGTGGAGAAAGCGAGAGCGCGGTAATGCACTCAAGCAAACACAAACAGCACAGCACGATGCGTATTTTTTTTTTAAATTGACAAAATAAATCAAAAATAAAAATAAGTGGAAAAGGCGAGAGTGCGCGAGCACACAGGAGCAAAGACAAGCAGCGCAGCTTGATGCGTGGTAAAAAAAATAATAAATAGACAACTGGTCGACCTCATTAGAAATAAAATCCCAAAAGATTAGATAGACAAACAAACAAACACATAAATGTGGAGAGAAGGGCAGTGCGCGCAGGAGCAAAGGTAAACAGCAGACAGACCTGAATCCTTATCTTTACAAGGTCGACCTCAGAACTTTGTTCAGTTTGTCTCGGTGACCGATAATGGAAGGAAGGGCAGGCAACTGGTCGACTTCATTTAAATAAACAAATAAAAAATAAGATAAACTCTCAGGAATAGATAAATAATAACAAAAAAATTGTAAAGTGGAGAAAGCGAGAGCGCGCGAATGCACTCAAGCAAACACAAACAGCACAGCACGATGCGTATTTTTTTTTAAATTGACAAAATAAATCAAAATTAAATCAAAAATAAAAATACGTGGAAAAGGCGAGAGTGCGCGAGCACACAGGAGCAAAGACAAGCAGCGCAGCTTGATGCGTAGTAAAAAAAATAATAAATAGACAACTGGTCGACCTCATTAGAAATAAAAACCCAAAAGATTAGATAGACAAACAAACAAACACATAAATATGGAGAGAAGGGCAGTGTGCGCAGGAGCAAAGGTAAACAGCAGACAGACCTGAATCCTTATCTTTACAAGGTCGACCTCAGAACTTTGTTCAGTTTGTATCAGTGACGGATAATGGAAGGAAGGGCAGGCAACCGGTCGACTTCATTTAAATAAACAAATAAAAAATAAGATAAACTCTCAGGAATACATAAATAATAACAAAAAATTGTAAAGTGGAGAAAGCGAGAGCGCGCGAATGCACTCAAGCAAACACAAACAGCACAGCACGATGCGTATGTTTTTTTTAAATTGACAAAATAAATCAAAAATAAAAATCAGTGGAAAAGGCCTGAGTGCGCGAGCACACAGGAGCAAAGACAAGCAGCGCAGCTTGATGCGTAGTAAAAAAAATAATAAATAGACAACTGGTCGACCTCATTAGAAATAAAAACCCAAAAGATTAGATAGACAAACAAACAAACACATAAATGTGGAGAGAAGGGCAGTGCGCGCAGGAGCAAAGGTAAACATCAGACAGACCTGAATCCTTATCTTTGCAAGGTCGACCTCAGAACTTTGTTCAGTTTGTCTCGGTGACGGATAATGGAAGGAAGGGCAGGCAATTGGTCGACTTCTTTAAATAATCAAATAAAAAATAACATAAATTCTCAGGAATAGATAAATAATAACAAAAAAATTGTAAAGTGGAGAAAGCGAGAGCGCGCGAATGCACTCAAGCAAACACAAACAGCACAGCACGATGCGTATTTTTTTTAAAATTGACAAAATAAATCAAAAATAAATCAAAAATAAAAATTAGTGGAAAAGGCGAGAGTGCGCGAGCACACAGGAGCAAAGACAAGCAGCGCAGCTTGATGCGTAGTAAAAAAAATAATAAATAGACAACTGGTCGACCTCATTAGAAATAAAAACCCAAAAGATTAGATAGACAAACAAAGAAAAACATAAATGTGGAGAGAAGGGCAGTGCGCGCAGGAGCAAAGGTAAACAGCAGACAGACCTGAATCCTTATCTTTACAAGGTCGACCTCAGAACTTTGTTCAGTTTGTCTCGGTGACGAATAATGGAAGGAAGGGCAGGCAACTGGTCGACTTCATTTAAATAAACAAATAAAAAATAAGATAAACTCTCAGGAATAGATAAATAATAACAAAAAAATTGTAAAGTGGAGAAAGCGAGAGCGCGCGAATGCACTCAAGCAAACACAAACAGCACAGCACGATGCGTATTTTTTTTAAAATTGACAAAATAAATCAAAATTAAATCAAAAATAAAAATAAGTGGAAAAGGCGAGAGTGCGCGAGCACACAGGAGCAAAGACAAGCAGCGCAGCTTGATGCGTAGTAAAAAAAAATAATAAATAGACAACTGGTCGACCTCATTAGAAATAAAAACCCAAAAGATTAGATAGACAAACAAACAAACACATAAATGTGGAGAGAAGGGCAGTGCGCGCAGGAGCAAAGGTAAACAGCAGACAGACCTGAATCCTTATCTTTACAAGGTCGACCTCAGAACTTTGTTCAGTTTGTCTCGGTGACGGATAATGGAAGGAAGGGCAGGCAACTGGTCGACTTCATTTAAATAAACAAATAAAAAATAAGATAAACTCTCAGGAATAGATAAATAATAACAAAAAAATTGTAAAGTGGAGAAAGCGAGAGCGCGCGAATGCACTCAAGCAAACACAAACAGCACAGCACGATGCGTATTTTTTTTTAAATTGACAAAATAAATCAAAAATAAAAATAAGTGGAAAAGGCGAGAGTGCGCGAGCACACAGGAGCAAAGACAAGCAGCGCAGCTTGATGCGTAGTAAAAAAAAATAATAAATAGACAACTGGTCGACCTCATTAGAAATAAAAACCCAAAAGATTAGATAGACAAACAAACAAACACATAAATGTGGAGAGATGGGCAGTGCGCGCAGGAGCAAAGGTAAACAGCAGACAGACCTGAATCCTTATCTTTACAAGTTCGACCTCAGAACTTTGTTCACTTTGTCTCGGTGACGGATAATGGAAGGAAGGATAGGCAACTGGTCGACTTCATTTAAATAAACAAATAAAAAATAAGATAAACTCTCAGGAATAGATAAATAATAACAAAAAAATTGTAAAGTGGAGAAAGCGAGAGCGCGCGAATGCACTCAAGCAAACACAAACAGCACAGCACGATGCGTATTTTTTTTTAGATTGACAAAATAAATCAAAAATAAATCAAAAATAAAAATAAGTGAAAAAGGCGAGAGTGCGCGAGCACACAGGAGCAAAGACAAGCAGCGCAGCTTGATGCGTAGTAAAAAAAATAATAAATAGACAACTGGTCGACCTCATTAGAAATAAAAACCCAAAAGATTAGATAGACAAACAAACAAACACATAAATGTGGAGAGATGGGCAGTGCGCGCAGGAGCAAAGGTAAACAGCAGACAGACCTGAATCCTTATCTTTACAAGTTCGACCTCAGAACTTTGTTCACTTTGTCTCGGTGACGGATAATGGAAGGAAGGACAGGCAACTGGTCGACTTCATTTAAATAAACAAATAAAAAATAAGATAAACTCTCAGGAATAGATAAATAATAACAAAAAAATTGTAAAGTGGAGAAAGCGAGAGCGCGCGAATGCACTCAAGCAAACACAAACAGCACAGCACGATGCGTATTTTTTTTTAGATTGACAAAATAAATCAAAAATAAATCAAAAATAAAAATAAGTGAAAAAGGCGAGAGTGCGCGAGCACACAGGAGCAAAGACAAGCAGCGCAGCTTGATGCGTAGTAAAAAAAATAATAAATAGACAACTGGTCGACCTCATTAGAAATAAAAACCCAAAAGATTAGATAGACAAACAAACAAACACATAAATGTGGAGAGAAGGGCAGTGCGCGCAGGAGCAAAGGTAAACATCAGACAGACCTGAATCCTTATCTTTACAAGGTCGACCTCAGAACTTTGTTCAGTTTGTCTCGGTGACGGATAATGGAAGGAAGGGCAGGCAACTGGTCGACTTCTTTAAATAAACAAATAAAAAATAAGATAAATTCTCAGGAATAGATAAATAATAACAAAAAAATTGTAAAGTGGAGAAAGCGAGAGCGCGCGAATGCACTCAAGCAAACACAAACAGCACAGCACGATGCGTATTTTTTTTAAATTGACAAAATAAATCAAAAATAAATCAAAAATAAAAATTACTGGAAAAGGCGAGAGTGCGCGAGCACACAGGAGCAAAGACAAGCAGCGCAGCTTGATGCGTAGTAAAAAAAATAATAAATAGACAACTGGTCGACCTCATTAGAAATAAAAACCCAAAAGATTAGATAGACAAACAAACAAACACATAAATGTGGAGAGAAGGGCAGTGCGCGCAGGAGCAAAGGTAAACAGCAGACAGACCTGAATCCTTATCTTTACAAGGTCGACCTCAGAACTTTGTTCAGTTTGTCTCGTTGACGGATAATGGAAGGAAGGGCAGGCAACTGGTCGACTTCATTTAAATAAACAAATAAAAAATAAGATAAACTCTCAGGAATAGATAAATAATAACAAAAAAATTGTAAAGTGGAGAAAGCGAGAGCGCGCGAATGCACTCAAGCAAACACAAACAGCACAGCTCGATGCGTATTTTTTTTTAAATTGACAAAATAAATCAAAAATAAATCAAAAATAAAAATAAGTGGAAAAGGCGAGAGTGCGCGACAACACAGGAGCAAAGAGAAGCAGGGCAGCTTGATGCGTAGTAAAAAAAATAATAAATAGACAACTGGTCGACCTCATTAGAAATAAAAACCCAAAAGATTAGATAGACAAACAAACAAACACATAAATGTGGAGAGAAGGGCAGTGCGCACAGGAGCAAAGGTAAACAGCAGACAGACCTGAATCCTTATCTTTGCAAGGTCGACTTCAGAACTTTGTTCAGTTTCCCTCGGTGACGGATAATGGAAGGAAGGGCAGGCAACTGGTCGACTTCATTTAAATAAACAAATAAAAAATAAGATAAACTCTCAGGAATAGATAAATAATAACAAATAAATTGTAAAGTGGAGAAAGCGAGAGCGCGCGAATGCACTCAAGCAAACACAAACAGCACAGCACGATGCGTATTTTTTTTTAAATTGACAAAATAAATCAAAAATAAAAATAAGTGGAAAAGGCGAGAGTGCGCGAGCACAGAGGAGCAAAGAAAAGCAGCGCAGCTTGATGCGTAGTAAAAAAAATAATAAATAGACAACTGGTCGACCTCATTAGAAATAAAAACCCAAAAGATTAGATAGACAAACAAACAAACACATAAATGTGGAGAGATGTGCAGTGCGCGCAGGAGCAAAGGTAAACATCAGACAGACCTGAATCCTTATCTTTACAAGGTCGACCTCAGAACTTTGTTCAGTTTGTCTCGGTGACGGATAATGGAAGGAAGGGCAGGCAACTGGTCGACTTCTTTAAATAAACAAATAAAAAATAACTTAAATTCTCAGGAATAGATAAATAATAACAAAAAAATTGTAAAGTGGAGAAAGCGAGAGCGCGCGAATGCACTCACGCAAACCCAAACAGCACAGCACGATGCGTATTTTTTTTAAAATTGACAAAATAAATCAAAAATAAATCAAAAATAAAAATTAGTGGAAAAGGCGAGAGTGCGCGAGCACACAGGAGCAAAGACAAGCAGCGCAGCTTGATGCGTAGTAAAAAAAATAATAAATAGACAACTGGTCGACCTCATTAGAAATAAAAACCCAAAAGATTAGATAGACAAACAAACAAACACATAAATGTGGAGAGAAGGGCAGTGCGCGCAGGAGCAAAGGTAAACAGCAGACAGACCTGAATCCTTATCTTTACAAGGTCGACCTCAGAACTTTGTTCAGTTTGTCTCGGTGACGGATAATGGAAGGAAGGGCAGGCAACTGGTCGATTTCATTTAAATAAACAAATAAAAAATAAGATAAACTCTCAGGAATAGATAAATAATAACAAAAAATTGTAAAGTGGAGAAAGCGAGAGCGCGCGAATGCACTCAAGCAAACACAAACAGCACAGCACGATGCGTATTTTTTTTAAAATTGACAAAATAAATCAAAAATAAAAATAAGTGGAAAAGGCGAGAGTGCGCGAGCACACAGGAGCAAAGAGATGCAGGGCAGCTTGATGCGTAGTAAAAAAAATAATAAATAGACAACTGGTCGACCTCATTAGAAATAAAAACCCAAAAGATTAGATAGACAAACAAACAAACACATAAATGTGGAGAGAAGGGCAGTGCGCGCAGGAGCAAATGTAAACAGCAGACAGACCTGAATCCTTATCTTTACAAAGGTCGACCTCAGAACTTTGTTCAGTTTCTCTCGGTGACGGATAATGGAAGGAAGGGCAGGCAACTGGTCGACTTCATTTAAATAAACAAATAAAAAATAAGATAAACTCTCAGGAATAGATAAATAATAACAAAAAAATTGTAAAGTGGAGAAAGCGAGAGCGCGCGAATGCACTCAAGCAAACACAAACAGCACAGCACGATGCATATTTTTTTAAATTGACAAAATAAATCAAAAATAAATCAAAAATAAAAATAAGTGGAAAAGGCGAGAGTGCGGGGGCACACAGGAGCAAAGACAAGCAGCGCAGCTTGATGCGTAGTAAAAAAATAATAAATAGACAACTGGGCGACCTCATTAGAAATAAAAACCCAAAAGATTAGATAGACAAACAAACAAACACATAAATGTGGAGAGATGGGCAGTGCGCGCAGGAGAAAAGGTAAACAGCAGACAGACCTGAATCCTTATCTTTACAAGGTCGACCTCAGAACTTTGTTCAGTTTGTCTCGGTGACGGATAATGGAAGGAAGGGCAGGCAACTGGTCGACTTCATTTAAATAAACAAATAAAAAATAAGATAAACTCTCAGGAATAGATAAATAATAACAAAAAAATTGTAAAGCGGAGAAAGCGAGAGCGCGCGAATGCAATCAAGCAAACACAAACAGCACAGCACGATGATTATTTTTTTTTAAAATTGACAAAATAAATCAAAAATAAATCAAAAATAAAAATAAGTGGAAAAGGCGAGAGTGCGCGAGCGCACAGGAGCAAAGACAAGCAGCGCAGCTTGATGCGTAGTAAAAAAAATAATAAATAGACAACTGGTCGACCTCATTAGAAATAAAAACCCAAAAGATTAGATAGACAAACAAACAAACACATAAATGTGGAGAGAAAGGCAGTGCGCGCAGGAGCAAAGGTAAACAGCAGACAGACCTGAATACTTATCTTTACAAGGTCGACCTCAGAACTTTGTTCAGTTTGTCTCGGTGACGGATAATGGAAGGAAGGGCAGGCAACTGGTCGACTTCATTTAAATAAACAAATAAAAAATAAGATAAACTCTCAGGAATAGATAAATAATAACAATAAAATTGTAAAGTGGAGAAAGGGAGAGCGCGCGAATGCACTCAAGCAAACACAAACAGCACAGCACGATGCGTATTTTTTTTTAAATTGACAAAATAAATCAAAAATAATTCAAAAATAAAAATAAGTGGAAAAGGCGAGAGTGCGCGAGCACACAGGAGCAAAGACAAGCAGCGCAGCTTGATGCGTAGTAAAAAAAATAATAAATAGACAACTGGTCGACCTCATTAGAAATAAAAACCCAAAAGATTAGATAGACAAACAAACAAACACATAAATGTGGAGAGAAGGGCAGTGCCCGCAGGAGCAAAGGTAAACAGCAGACAGACCTGAATCCTTATCTTTACAAGGTCGACCTCAGAACTTTGTTCAGTTTGTCTCGGTGACGGATAATGGAAGGAAGGGCAGGCAACTGGTTGACTTCATTTAAAAAATAAACAACAATAAAAAATATGATAAACTCTCAGGAATAGATAAATAATAACAAAAAAAATTGTAAAGTGGAGAAAGGGACAGCGCGCGAATGCACTCAAGCAAACACAGACAGCACAGCACGATGCGTATTTTTTTGAAATTGACAAAATAAATCAAAAATAAATCAAAAATAAAAATAAGTGGAAAAGGCGAGAGTGCGCGAGCACACAGGACCAAAGACAAGCAGCGCAGCTTGATGCGTAGTAAAAAAAATAATAAATAGACAACTGGTCGACCTCATTAGAAATAAAAACCCAAAAGATTAGATAGACAAACAAACAAACACATAAATGTGGAGAGAAGGGCAGTGGCGCAGGAGCAAAGGTAAACAGCAGACAGACCTGAATTCCTATCTTTACAAGGTCGACCTCAGAACTTTGTTCAGTTTGTCTCGGTGACGGATAATGGAAGGAAGGGCAGGCAACTGGTCGACTTCATTTAAATAAACAAATAAAAATTAAGATAAACTCTCAGGAATAATTAAATAATAACAAAAAAATTGTAAAGTGGAGAAAGCGAGAGCGCGCGAATGCACTGAAGCAAACACAAACAGCACAGCACGATGCGTATTTTATTTTTAAAATTGACAAAATAAATCAAAAATAAATCAAAAATAAAAATACGTGGAAAAGGCGAGAGTGCGCGAGCACACAGGTGCAAAGACAAGCAGCGCAGCTTGAGGCGTAGTAAAAAAAAAATAATAAATAGACAACTGGTCGACCTCATTAGAAATAAAATCCCAAAAGATTAGATAGACAAACAAAAAACACATAAATGTGGAGAGAAGGGCAGTGCGCGCAGGAGCAAAGGTAAACAGCACACAGACCTGAATCCTTATCTTTACAAGGTCGACCTCAGAACTTTGTTCAGTTTGTCTCGGTGACGGATAATGGAAGGAAGGGCAGGCAACTGGTCGACTTCATTTAAATAAACAAATAAAAAATAAGATAAACTCTCAGGAATAGATAAATAATAACAAAAAAATTGTAAAGTGCAGAAAGCGAGGAGCGCGCGAATGCACTCAAGCAAACACTAACAGCACAGCACAATGCGTATTTTTTTTAAATTGACAAAATAAATCAAAAATAAATCAAAAATAAAATAGGTGGAAAAGGCGAGAGTGCGCGAGCACACAGGATCAAAGACAAGCAGCGCAGCTTGATGCGTAGTAAAAAAAATAATAAATAGACAACTGGTCGACATCATTATAAATAAATCCCAAAAGATTAGATAGACAAACAAACAAAGACATAAAAGTGGAGAGAAGGGCAGTGCACGCAGGAGCAAAGGTAAACAGCAGACAGACCTGAATCCTTATCTTTACAAGGTCGACCTCAGAACTTTGTTCAGTTTGTCTCGGTGACGGTTAATGGAAGGAAGGGCAGGCAACTGGTCGACTTCATTTAAATAAACAAATAAAAAATAAGATAAACTCTCAGGAATAGATAAATAATAACAAAAAAATTGTAAAGTGGAGAAAGCGAGAGCGCGCGAATGCACTCAAGCAAACACAAACAGCACAGCACGATGCGTATTTTATTTTTAAAATTGACAAAATAAATCAAAAATAAATCAAAAATAAAAATAAGTGG